>NW_024747582.1:766404-828904 GCF_018991925.1 Homarus americanus | reverse complement strand
TTTGAATGTTTCCTATTGGAGTTTAAATGTGTATATTTCTGTCGCTCTTTCCCTGCCTGTATTTCTGTCAGTCTCTCTTTTCCTGTCTGTCTATTTCTGTCAGTCTCTCTTTCCCTGCCTGTATTTCTGTCAGTCTCTCTTTTCCTGTCTGTCTATTTCTGTCAGTCTCTCTTTTCCTGTCTGTCTATTTCTGTCAGTCTCTCTTTTCCTGTCTGTCTATTTCTGTCAGTCTCTCTTTTCCTGTCTGTCTATTTCTGTCAGTCTCTTTTCCTGTCTGTCTATTTCTGTCAGTCTCTTTTCCTGTCTGTCTATTTCTGTCAGTCTCTTTTCCTGTCTGTCTATTTCTGTCAGTCTCTTTTCCTGTCTGTCTATTTCTGTCAGTCTCTTTCCTGTCTGTCTATTTCTGTCATTTCCTGTCTGTATTTCTGTCAGTCTCTCTTCCTGTCTGTCTATTTCTGTCAGTCTCTTTCCTGTCTGTCTATTTCTGTCAGTCTCTTTTCCTGTCTGTCTATTTCTGTCAGTCTCTTTTCCTGTCTGTCTATTTCTGTCAGTCTCTTTTCCTGTCTGTCTATTTCTGTCAGTCTCTTTTCCTGTCTGTCTATTTCTGTCAGTCTCTTTTCCTGTCTGTCTATTTCTGTCAGTCTCTCTTCCTGTCTTCATGTTTGTATTTCTCTGTGTATGGTCTTTAGTGGTTGTCCAGGTAGGGTGCAGTCGATAGTTTTACACCTAATATTACTGGACCTTCAGTAAACTCCCTCAAGTGAAATTAGTTGCACTCGGCTCAAAGGCGACCAAGTGAGGCACTAAATTAAAGCAAATAGCTGCTTACTCCACCAAAGTTACTCAGTCAGCCAATCATATCTCAGATCGAAACCCTCCTAAAAGTGTCCGCTCATTTTGATTGGTTGAGAATTGGCAAGGCGTAAGGAAACAGCTGATCTCTTCATCAAAGGTTCCGGTTCTTGATTAAGTTAGTGATGCATCCAATTGCATCTTAGATCTGAAGGCTGGCATAGGTGATTCTGATTGGCGGAGGTGACCAAGAGCTGGCAGATGGAAGAGTTTCAGGTTTCAGTCAGCTCGTGCTTCACTAACCCGAATTTAAGTTGAAATTTATAGACGTGCAAATGTTTGTTGTTTGAGAAAGTCTCTCTCTCTCTCTCTCTCTCTCTCTCTCTCTCTCTCTCTCTCTCTCTCTCTCTCTCTCTCTCTCTCTCTCTCTCTCTCTCTCTCTCTCTGAGGTTGGTGAAGGTGTTTTTCGACCTCTACCGGAGCTGTAAGAACTCTAATAATCACCTAATTAAACCTATGACACCAGAGATGAAGGCAATTAGATGGTAGGGAATGAGATAAGCTGGTATAAAGGATGAGGAGGGAGAGGAGAGGAAGTAGTAGAGGGGTAGGAGAAGGAGAGAGCTCCACACTATCAGGCCTCAAGCCGTGTTATCTCACACATGATAACGATTTATCACACTCACAAAATTTCCAGAGTAAAAATATCTCCACCAACGAGGCTCGTGACCCACTGTGTGATATAACAGTCAAACATTACATAATTCTGAGAGTTTTATGTGAAGCAAATTTACATGGCTTAAAATTTACATAATTGTGATAATTTACACTACGGATGCCAGTATATAAATCTGGGTTAAATATGGCAGTAATATAATGTATTTATGTTTAATATGTCACTGATAGGAATATCTGGTACGTACATGTTTTTGGTCTAAAGTTTGTTTATGTCAAGTTCTAAAACACACTAAACTTGATACTGTGTTTTTTTTCTGTGTTTGTAAAATGTATTTGTCGTTTATGGGCCGTGTAATGTGGAAAACTGCCATCCTGTGTCGAGTTCTTTGTGGGGGGAGGAAGGTGGGTATTGGGGAGGGGGTGTGGGTGGGAAGGAGGACGGGAGGGGGAGGGGTACAAGAAGGGGGGGTGGGAGGTGAGGGAGTATTGGTTAATAAGTAAAGTCTTTCCTCTTGATGTGTTTCAATAAAGCATTAAAGGTTTTCAATAAAGTATGAAATAGTACAATAGTGTGGCCAGTGTGTTGAGAGGTGTTCATGTCGTGTCTGTTTGTTGGTGTAAAATGTGTTTGTGCAGTGGATTTGTGTGCGTGTTTGTGTGTGTTTTGGCATGTGCGCGTGGCAAAAAAAGGTATGTATCCACTGTGTGTATAAAACATCACCACAGACAAACAACACGAGTCGTATTGATCATTTTGAAATTCATTGGACCCATCTGTGTGTGGTATATCGTCCTATATGGCATGAATAGTAATGGTGTCGATATTACTAAATTATCCACCAGACTATGGCTCCTTCCCCCCGTTCCCCTCTTTCCCTTGACATTTTCCCTCCCTCCCCCCTCTGAACCTTTTCCCTCCCCTCCCCCCTCCCCTCCTGACCTTTTCCTCCCTCCCCCCCTGACCTTTCCCTCCTCCCCTCCTGTCCTTTTCCCTCCCTCCCCCCTTTTCGACCTTTTCCTCCCAACCCCCCGACCTTTTCCTCCTCCTCCCCTGTTCCCCCCACCTCGTGCTGTATTATGGTAAAATAATCAATATTGGGGTTTCCAGCAACTAGTGAGGTGTAGATAAACAAGATTACTTCATCACTCACCATTTAGTGTCCCCTAAACCCACCTGACAGCTGATGCTCGTTGATGCCATCTGATTGATTACCACCACCATCACCACCACCACCATCACCACCATTACTACCACCATTACCCACTCCTTGTGACTTGATCCCCAACACCTCTTTTCCCTCCCTCCTCTCACTCTCTCCCTCCTCCCATTTCAGCTGGCAGGGGCAGGTCATTGGTACAGCTCGGGGCACAAATGGGGAGTGTTTGAGTGTTCTGGGAGGCTTCAAGTGTGTGTGTGTGAGTGTTCTGGGAGTGCTGGGCTTCAAGTGTGTGTGTGGAGTGTTCTGGGCTTCAAGTGTGTGTGTGTTCTGGGAGGCTTCAAGTGTGTGTGTGTGAGTGTTCTGGGAGGCTTCAAGTGTGTGTGAGTGTTCTGGGAGGCTTCAAGGTGTGTGTGTGAGTGTTCTGGGAGGCTTCAAGTGTGTGTGTGAGTGTTCTGGGAGGCTTCAGGGGTGTGTGTGTGTGTGGAGAGTGTTCTGGGAGGCTTCAGGAGTGTGTGTGAGTGTTCTGGGAGGCTTCAAGTGTGTGTGTGTGTGTGTCTGGGAGGCTTCAGAGTGTGTGTGAGTGTGGGAGTTCAGGTGTCTGGGAGGCTTCAAGTGTGTGTGTGTGTGGGAGGCTTCAGTGTGTGTGTGTGAGTGTTCTGGGAGGCTTCAAGTGTGTGAAGTGTTCTGGGGAGGCTTCAAGTGAGAGTGAGGGTCCTGGGAGGCTTCAGGTTTCTGGGGCTTTTGAAGCTAGTTTCGAGTGAGAGAGAAAGGTGGATGAAAGTGTTCATGTTCCAGAGAGAAGAGAAAGGGAAGGACGGGGATGATGATGATAAAATTCATAGCGATAGAGGAGAAAGGATAGAGAAAATAAGAGAAGGAAAAGGGTGGAGAGGAAGTGAGATAAAGAGAAAGGGGAAAAGATGGGTGGAGAGGAAGTGAGATAATCATAATGAAATGGCAACTGTTGTTACCGTTAAGTCTGTTGGTTAATTAGCGGCCGTTTGGACTAAAAACATCGGTAAGGCTTTATATTCAAGTTGATTCCAGAAGAAGCATGTGGGTGGGGTAGTGGGAGTATGTAGGGAGTCAAATGGCATTTAGGAAGGGAGACAAAGGAAACAGAGGGAGACAAAGGGAGCAGAGGGAGACCAGCCAAGAGTGATAAGTGGCAGGAGTTTAAAGCCTCCCACTGGTCTCTCCAGCCAGGCGTCTAACTACCCCTGATGGTGAAGCTTTTAGCCTCTGGTTCCACATGTCTTACCTCATTACCCTCTTCTTCCTCCCATTCCTCCTCAACTTTTTTCTCACTAATTGCTGCTTATTCCCATTCTCTTTTGGGATACTGGGGAGATGGGTAGGTCTAGGGAAGGGTACAAGATGGAGAGGTAGACGATCCTTCAAATCATCCTCCTCTTCCAACTCCTGTACTCCTTCTTCCTCTTCAAGGTCAACAATGGCAATTTGATCCCACTAGGAGAGGTCACATGGGTCAAGGTCAATATCAACAGAGGTGAAGGAGGTTTGAAGAGAGAGGAGGAAATTGTGTTTCCAAGAGGTTCTCCTCGACCAATAGCATCCCTCACACTGTCATGTTCTCGGCCAGTCAGCTTCTTCTCCGCGATCACGGGTGGAATTGTATCTGTCCCTGACCAATAAGATTGTTTTCGTTTTCTTAGATGACGTCATATTTCCTGACCAATAGCATTACATGTTTTATTGGTCTTGAGATGATGTCATATGTCTCTGTGACCAATGTGTTCCTTCTTTGTGAGCTCAGGTGACATCACATCTGTCAGGTAAAAGATAAACTGGCATGTTTTTTAAACGTTGACCAATAAGCGTCCTCTTTTGGGCTAGTGACGTCACATTTCTCCAGCTTAGCCAGTAGGGTTCTGCCGGCACGTAGTGACGTCAAGGGAAGGGAAATTACCCGGAAAACTATGTATAGCGTATAGTCTCTGAATATTTTTCACTTCCTCTCTCCCCTCACACCCCCCCTCTCTCTCCCCTCACACCCCTCTCTCTCCCCTCACACCCCCTCTCTCCTCACACCCCTCTCTCCCCCTCACACCCCTCACTCTCCCTGTCACACCCTCTCTCCCTCACACCCCCTCTCTCCCCCTCACACCCCTCACTCTCCCGTCACACCCCCTCTCGCCTCACACTCTCCCTCACACCCCCTCTCTCCCCCTCACACCCCCACTCTCACATCTCTCTCCCCTCACCCCCATTCTCTCTCTCTGTAAACCACCTCAAGGAACCTGTTAATGGCCATAAGAAGCGTGTTCATTATTCTCCAGATGACTTGGATAATTAATGTCTTGTTAATTGATTTCAAATGTTCCTTAATGTTATTAATGCTTCACATTACCTCACTAATAATGGGGTCATATTTTAACTGTGCAATATTTTCTGTAACCAAAGTAATGTTTTTGTTAGACCAAAGTATCATTAGCTTTATGTATCATTGGTAAAAGTATATGTAAGTAATAGTGAAAGTATTCTTCTGGTGTTAGTAGATAAATAACACTACCAGGAGTGATTTTACCATACTGTACCTCGCTGTACTTTCATTAATAACAAACTCTAAATTTCAGTAATGTGTTTGTAATACTTTCACCAATACCAGAAGAATATTTTCACTAATGGCTTTATAATACACTCTCACTCTCTCCTGGGTAATGCTTTCACCAATACTTAAAAATAATCATCCTGGTAATGCCTTCACATGTTTCTGGATAATGTCTGCTGGGTTCTAATGACCTGCTCCTACTACTAATCTCCTGCCCAAGACCAACAGAGACACGTGTTCATATTTGACCTTTCTGCAGTAAACCAACCTAACCCAACCCAACCCAACCAAACCAAACCTAACCCAACCTAACCTAACCTAACCCAACTCAACCAAACCAACCTAACTCTAACCCAACCTAACCCAACCTAACCAAACCAAACCAAACCAAACCTAACCTAACCTAAAGATCTTATTAACAGTGTCAGGAGGAAGATGGTGCCTTAGACTGCTGTTCCTTATCCTGGTTCCAATTAGGGGTTAAATTTTTACTTTAGCCCTTCCAGAAAATCCAGTTTTTAGCAGCAACTTCAATTTTCGTGGTTGAAAATCTCTCTCTGTAGCCTTTTGATATCAGATGGTTTAACTCTATGGTGTCTGTTAGTCTTGTTTCATTACTAATATCTCTCTCTCTACTACTGTAGTCACATGTATCAGGTACTGTATTATTTTCTGTGATGTTTATAGTCACTTGTCTGTGGACAATTTACATTCATTTTATCTACTGTAGTTTTCAATAATTTAATATTCACATGTGTGGAGATCCCTTGTTTATTATCTAAATTTTCACACGTTTAGAGATCTTTTAGAGCTCATTATCTAGATACTGTGTGGAGATCCTTTATGGTTCATTTATGAATATTCACACATGTGTAGGTCCCATACCAGCCTCTGTTAAGAATAATGTCGACACCAGCAGTTTTTTATCTGACAGTTCACTGTATGTGTGCACCGTACACTTGCCTACTTATGTGTGTACACCAGCAATAACTTTAATTTATAGGCTTGTGTACCTATTATGTGTGTATTCATTATGTACATGCTAGCCCAATAAGTCTACAGTGAGAGAGAGTAAGTCCGTTCCTCTTATTACTTTCCTACGCTCACCGGTTCAATAAGTTATAAGTACACTGCTATGTGCGTGTGTAATGACTGTTAGCAGCAGCAGGACACTGGTCTGATAACAGTCACACACACACACACACACACACACACACACACACACACACACACACACACACACACACACACACACACACACACACACACTTCCCCCTTTACTACCGAAATAAATCTTACCTAAATGCTAACACAGACATTTTAATCTAGGCTGGGGTCCTGTACTCTCAAATGATCGTGTGTTGAATTTTTTGCAGCCGGACAAATGGGACCGACCTTTGGTAGCCTATTTCAACCTAACCTAATCTAACCTGCTCTAATTAAAGCTAATCTACCCTAAAAAAAACACCTCACCCCACTTAATCTAACCCACCTTTACCTGATAACCCCAGTAACCCAACCCAACCCAACTTAACTACACAAATCCCCTAAAATGAAGGACTGGTGACCTCGTGTGCCAGGTTGTTCTGTCCCCTTTCCTCCAGGCAGTGTCGTTTCATCAATTTCTTATTATTCCCTGGTTTGTTGTGGCCGAGACACCATTCAACTCTCACTCTCTCTCATTTTTGTCTTGTTTCTCAATTGCTTTCTTCTTGTTCCTTCACCACTACTATCGCCACATCCACTACCATGATTTTCCACAACTACCCTCGACACCGCCTTCAATCACCACCACCACTACCATCAACACTACTCCCCCTCTCCACCACCTCCGTCTCCCACACCACCTCCGTCTCCCACACCACCTCCGTCTCCCACACTACCTCCGTCTCCCACACCACCTCCGTCTCCCACACTACCTCCGTCTCCCACACACCACGGAGCCTTGGTTGTAGTCACTCGTGTGCTCTGTGGCGGTACACGATACAACACTCTAACTAATCCCTTCCTTGCTGTCTGTCCGTCCGTGTATGTGTGTCTGTGTATATATGTTTCTGTGTGTGTGTGTGTGTGTGTGTGTATGAGCACCTCTGTGTATGCGAGTCTTTAAGACATACACTTGTCATCATGGTATTAACATTGAATGATTATACTGTATAAAAATACACTTAAAGCAGCAGTTATTATATAGGTTAATACATTACTTAGACAGTTTTAGGAACTACGTATTTAGGCTGAGGTAAATATGGGTTTTGTTAATGTGGGATTGCCATCAGAATCCCCTACTTCTCCATATGTCTAGGATAATGATAATTTTTGTCTTTCTCATTATCACTACCACCAACCCACCCATCACCACCACCCCCATTACCATTACCATTCCTTTACCATCACCCATCATTGCCACCCCATCACCATCACCACCACCCCGTTACCATCACCACTCCCGTTACCATCACCACCATCCCCGTTACCATCACCACCATCCCCGTTACCATCACCACTATTCCCGTTACCATCACCACCATCCCCGTTACCATCACCACTATCCCCGTTACCATCACCACTATCCCCGTTACCATCACCACCATCCCCGTTACCATCACCACTATCCCCGTTACCATCACCACCACCCCATTATCACCTCAATCATTACCACCACCCCCCATTACCATCACCCATTACCCCCATTAGCCTACAATCTCTCCCTTTATCTTAGCAAACCGTGAACAGTGTGTACCAGACTGCCTCATAATTAGCCTCGGCAGTTAGATAACAATTAGAGTACAATTAAGGGTCTAATGGGGTCGTTTGTGGCACAGGATGGTTGGCTTGGCATGGCGTTTGCAGATTCCAACTTGCGTGTGTGGGTGCGAAAAGCTTTTGATGTTCATTTGTTCAGTAAAATGTGTAGTTTTTATAAATGTTTCTTATTTTTAATTCGTTATGATTATGGTGTATTGAGAACATATTAAGGCGGTGGTGTTATTATTGTTGTGTTTTGTATCATTATTATCATTTATTATTCTTGTAACTAACACCCTGCCATCATTGTGCCATCCTGCCATCACTATAACACCCTGCCATCATTGTGCCATCCTGCCATCACTATAACACCCTGCCATCATTGTGCCATCCTGCCATCACTATAACACCCTGGCTTCATCGTGCCATCCTGCCATCACTATAACACCCTGGCTTCATTGTGCCACCCTGCCATCACTATAACAGCCAGCCATCCACTCGCTTACCTTGCCATCACACTACCAACACCCTGCCATCATTTGGCCTTACCCTGCCATCTGCAACACCCTGCCATCCCGTTGGCATCCTGCCATCACTATAACACCCTGCCATCCACTATAACACCCTGCCATCATTGCCTTACCCTGCCATCACTATAACACCCTGCCATCATTGTGCCATCCTGCCATCACTATAACACCCTGCCTTCATTGTGCCAACTGCCATCACTATAACACCTGGCTTCATCGTGCCATCCTGCCATCACTATAACACCCTGCCCACCTTCGTGTGCCCAGCTTCTACCATCACTATAACACCCTGGCTTCATCGTGCCACCCTGCCATCACTATAACACCCCTGGCTTCATTGCCACCCTGCCATCACTATAACACCCTGCCATCACTATAACACCTTGCCATCCTGCTTTACCAACACCCTGCCGTATCGTTGTGCCACCCTGCCATCACTAGAACACCCTGCCTTCATTGTATGACCTGCCATCACTATAACATCCTGCCATCACTATAACACCCCTGTTTCCCATCGTGCCCATCCTGCCATCACTATAACATCCTGCCTTCATTGACCTTAACCTGCCATCACTATAACACCCCTGGCTTCATCGTGCCATCCTGCCATCACTATAACACCTGGCTTCGTTGTGCCATCCTGCCATCACTATAACACCCTGGCTTCATTGTGCCACCCTGCCATCACTATAACACCCTGGCTTCATTGTGCCACCCTGCCATCACTATAACACCCTGGCTTCATTGTGCCACCCTGCCATCACTATAACAGCCAGCCTTCATCGTGCCATCCTGCCATCACTATAACACCCTGCCTTCATTGTGCCATCACTGCGCCACACCCACATTAGTTAGGAAGACTCCATCAACATATTAAATCCTACATTATAGTGGGTGGGGGCCTGGGGGGGCATGTGGAAGGAGGGGAATAGGGTGTGGGGAGGAAGGGGAGGTTTGGGGGGAGAGGGCATGGGGAGCGGTCTTCTCGTCCACTGTACCATCTCCCTCATTATGGACGGGTCACACAATGTGTTTGTGGTGGTGTGTTGGTAGTAGTGGTGGTGGTGCTTGGTGGGTGTCTCTCTTTCTCTCATAAGCATTTTGCTTATTCTGATTTATTGTATTTCATCAAATTTATATTCATCATTCTCCTATTCTTCTCCATAACCTCCCCTCTCTCCTCCACCCCTCCTGGTTGCCTTGACAACGGTATTGTTGATCAAGGTGGCAGCCATACCTGGACACACCACCTGCAGTTTTACCTTAATTTATGTCATGGTAATCCAGAGTTGTGATTTTTATGAGTTATCGATATTTTGAGTCCATATATGAGTACAGCACTGTGAGTTATCAATATTTTGAGTCCATTTGTGCATTTTTATGAGTACTGTACTGTACTCTCGGGATTTGCAGTCCATTTGTGAATATTATGAGGATTCTGAAACCTTGTGATTTTTTTTAGGTTGAATATGAATTTGAGAACAGTTATGAGGATTTTGAGTCCATTTATGAGTACAGTACTGTGAGTTATCAATATTTTGAGTACAGTACTGTGAGTTATCAATATTTTGAGTACAGTACTGTGAGATCAATATTTTGAGTCCATTTATGAGTAAAGTACTGTGAGTTATCAATATTTTGAGTACAGTACTGTGAGATCAATATTTTGAGTCCATTTATGAGTAAAGTACTGTGAGTTATCAATATTTTGAGTACAGTACTGTGAGATCAATATTTTGAGTCCATTTATGAGTAAAGTACTGTGAGTTATCAATATTTTGAGTACAATACTGAGATCAATATTTTGAGTCCATTTGTGAGTAAAGTACTGTGAGTTATCAATATTTTGAGTACAGTACTGTGAGATCAATATTTTGAGTCCATTTATGAGTAAAGTACTGTGAGTTATCAATATTTTGAGTACAGTACTGTGAGATCAATATTTTGAGTCCATTTATGAGTAAAGTACTGTGAGTTATCAATATTTTGAATCCATTTATGAATTTTATGGGATTTTGATACCTTTTGTTGAGTTTTATTAGGATCTTCAGTTAGTGTGTAGGTAATAACAGTGCTGTGATCTCTGAACTGAAAAAAATCATCAGCAGGCAATATTGAAGTTTGGTTGGGTTGTAAAGCAGTTGTGTTAACCTTGTACACTGCTTCCTCTTGTTTTGGGCAAATAGTGGGTGTGGAGTGGGTGCAGGTCAAGTTTAGTTTCCTGTGCCTGGCACTGATGTGAGTGTGTCGGTAACAAATTTCTTCTTGGTATAAAAGAGAAGTGTGTTTGTCAGCAGGTGGATAGAGGGGGAGGGGGGTGAGTTGTAATTACCTTTGATACATCCAAGACAATTATCGCATGTAAATAAACTGTACATTGTGATGGAGATTACCCTGTGTACCTACAACACCAAAGGTATAACAGAAATACTATACTTGGGTAAATATTGGTGCACAAGGATTTTTTTATCACCTTGTAGGACCAGCTTAAAGGCGTGTTTGGGGGGATGTGTCCACAAGATGGCCGAGGCTTGAGAACCTTTCCAGCAGTGGTTTTGGGGAGTAGGTTAAGTTTGGTTAGGTTAGTTCTGATGGGTTGATTTAGATTAGCATTAGGTTAGGCTAGGTTTGTTAGATTAACTTAGGTTACCTTGGTTAGGTTTGTGTTAAGATCATCAATCTCAAGGTGAATTAGCCTATGGTGTGTAATCTTGAGGTGAGCCAATATTACCTGCGAGATAAAGGGGGTATATAAAGGTCTCTCACACTGTCTGGAAGCTGTTTCCTCCCCACATCAATATCCCTGTTCACCTGAGGCCTCAAAAATTTGTTCCAGTCTGGCTAAAGAATTCGCATATCTCTTTGTTAAAGTTTCATAAGTTTTTGTTCACTTTTTATATGTTTTTGTACAGTTTTAGCAAATTTAGTTCATTTTTTGGATGTGTTTGTTCACTGCCCACAATCTCAAAGAAGGGCTGGGGAGGATCTGCCCATTAAGGAGATAATTCAATTGTTTTCCCACTTTTGCTGTAGTTGATGCCACACACGAGAGACATTTGGGGTGCTTTTAAGCTCTCGTTGGGGATGTAAAAGGTCTCATAGTGTCAGTTGTAAAAAATGTGGGAGATTGAGATAGTGTTTGTAATTGAATGTTTGCTGATCACTGTTGCTGGATTTAGTGGTAGAACAGGGGAGAAACAAATAGAAAGACAAGATAGATGGGGAAAGATAGAGAGGAGGCAGTAAGATAGAGACAGACAGACAGACAAATGGAGAGACAGGGGAGAGAGAAAGCACACTAACTCTTGCTTTACCAAGAGCACCACCAAAAAATAACCCACATTCACCCAGTACGAAAAGAGCCAATTAGAACCCCAGCACTGCCCACACAGTGTAAAGATTGGCTATCCAACAGTCATCATAGTAAATACTCACACAGTGGAACCTGATTAGGGATTGTTTGCTTGCGGGTTTTAAAAAGACTTGGACAAACGGAGGTGTGTTTAATAGTGCTTTTAACTGTGATCACGGCGGGCGAGGGGAGAATCTCTTCCCCGGGTGAAGTTTGCGTGTGTGTGACGGGAATTGCAGTCATGGATTGCTGCCAGGAGGGGAAAAAACATTATAGAAGAAGCAAGACCTGAGAGGAGGGAGAAGATGCTCTTCTAAATAATAATAAAAATGAAGACAATAATGAGTGGTAATAATGATGAATATTATTTTCTTGTACTTGAGCATATACACAAACCCATATTACTGTCAACCAATGGCATTTCGACTTGCCTGCTCGGTATTCATAAGGCAGGCAGATTCCTTACTCTTCTCCCTCCACCTTCCTTACTCTTCCTTCTTCACCTCCTTCCTTCTCCTAATCCTCCTTCACTCCTTTCCTTCCTTTCTTCCTCCTTCACCTCCTTTCCTTACTCTTCCCTCCTTCACCTCCTTCCTTACTCTTTCTTCCTCCTTCACCTCCTTCCTTACTCTTCTTCCTCCTAATCCTCCTTCACCTCTCTTTCTTTCTCTTCTTCCTCCTTCACCTCCTTTCTTACTCTTCTTCCTCCTTCCTTACTCTTCTTCCTCCTTCACCTCCTTTTCTTTCTCTTCTTCCTCCTTCACCTCCTTTCTTTCTTCTTCTTCCTCCTTCACCTCCTTCCTTTCTTTTCTTCCTCCTAATCCTCCTTCCTCATTTCCTTCCCTCCTTCACCTCCTTTCTTTCTCTCTCCTCCTTCACCTTCCTCCTTACTCTTCTTCCTCCTAATCCTCCTTCACCTTCCTCTTTCTTTTCTCTTCCTCCTTCACTCCTTCCCTTACTTCTTCTTCCCTCCTTCACCTTCTTTTCTTTTCTTTCCTCCTTCACCTCTTCCCTTTCTTTTCTTCCTCCTAATCCTCCTTCCTTACTCTTTCTTCTCCTTCACTTTCTTTCTTCTTCTTCCTCCTTCACCTTCCTCACTCTTCTTCCTCCCAATCCTCCTCACCTCCTTTTCTTTCTTTCTTCCTCCTTCACCTCCTTTCTCTTTCTCTCTCCTTCTTCCCTCCTTCCTTTCTTTTCTTTCCTCCTAATCCTCCTTCCTTACTCTTCTTCCTCCTTCACCTCCTTCCTTTCTCTTCTTCCTCCTTCACCTTCCTTACTCTTCTTCCTCCTTCACCTCCTTCCTTACTCTTCTTCCTCCTAATCCTTCTTCATTACTCTTCCTTATCCTCTCTTCACCTGTCCCTCCTCCTATTCCCTCTCCTCGTCTTTGTTTACATCTCTTCTAGGAAGGGAAGCTGTGTGATCCTCTGAGCTGAAGGAAGAAGAGGGGTTCTTCCTTTCCTCCTTCCTCTTCCTTCCTTTCCTCCCTCTCTTCCCTTCCTTCCTCCCTCCTCTCTTCCCTTCCTTCCTCCCCTTTTCCTTCCCCCTCCCATCTTTTCCTCTGATCTCCTCCCCCCACATACTCATTCTTCCTGTCTCTCTTTCTCCTCCTCCAGTACCCCCCCCACCCCCCACTGTAATGTCAGCAGTACACATTTGATAAACTTTGGCTCTGTGTGTGTGTCTTTCCCCACACACACATATGTAAGTTATTCCACACACACACACATGCACACACACACACACACACACTGCATAAAAAGCCATACTTATAAGCACTTATAAAAGCCAGACTTACCTGTTTATAAGTAGTATTGAAGGCACTTGTATCTCTGGAGATAATCGATTGATATGAAGTAGAGTTGTGTTGTGGTTATTTATCCACGTGTGCCTTTGACCGTGCTGTAGGTGTGGCATTCACTAAGGGCATCACTGTACGTTCCCCGTTAACTAAGCTTGGAGCGTGGCCCAGTTAGGAAGAGAACAGAGCGCGTCTACTCACTATGACCGTCGGAGCAACACTGGCTGGCCTCACTGCCTCGGGTTGGGAGGTTCTGGCTGTCCTGCTCCCTCTGTTGCCTTATTGTTTTTTTTTGTGTATTTTAACAGCTGAAAACATTCAACCAATTTGCATTCTTTTATCACATGTATTATATTAATTGTGAGGTCATTAGAGTTGTCAACATGACCATAGAGATATATACAGTACTGTAATTTTTTGGCTATTAACACTGATTGTAAATTCACATTGGAACATTGGCATGATTGATTTGCATAAATATTTTGTTTAAAGAAAATATGGTTTCTTCCTGACTTGCCATATTGTTGTCATTTATTAAACCTACACTTAACTCAGCCCAAATATAACTTAATATACTACCAGCCTAGGTTACTAATATATAGTTTTATACCATTTTATTTACCATGATATCAGTCCACATTTACCAGTACAGTGTACCAGCCTACCAGTCCATATGTACCACATGTTGTAGTTTGGGTAAGGGGAACATTAGGGTGTTTAGTCATCAGGTGAAATAAGCCTGGGTGATTACTCATCACTTCTTGATCCCAAGTTGAAACATGTTGCAACACGTCTTGACAGTTTTACCAAATTGCAGATTGCATTTGGGAATGGGTGGAGTAGGGGCCCCATGACTCATAGTGCCTCTGGTGCCATGGGTAATTGACTCTTCGTAGTCTGCTATCATGACAACTTGGACCCTAGTACTTGTCATGGTTTCCTGGCCTTCTAGTACCTGTTATCATGGTTGCAGTACCTGGCCAGAGTGAGTGTTACCGTCCTTTATTGTGTACTTTACGTTATTACAATATACTTTTTTTTTTTTTTTGCATATAGAACTTTATTATTTCAGTCTTTTCACGAACGTTAAATTCGCTCCATTTCGTCATTTGACCTCGGGCAGCAGCAAAATCCTACATCACACTTAATTTATTACAAGGTTCATATTCTGCATTAAATCGCCTTTTAAAATGAACCTCACCGAACATAGTTGATGAATTTTTGGAGCTTCTGTGACGTCATGAATACGTGCAAACTTTAAACCTCGTTTTCTCAAAAATGCTTACATTTATTGTTAACTGTCTCATCCCAATATAATGAAAAAGATACATTCCATTGAATGTAATCTTTTTGTTATTCTCAACCTACACGGTATATGGGGTCCCCTCCCGGCAGTCATTAATTGATCTGACCGACCCCCAAGAGGGCGAAACAGAGATTGTGGGTGAGAACAGCCTTCCTGAACTCCATCCCGACTGCCTGCTTCCGGCAGCGTTTGCTCTGGGACGTGATTTCGTTGGCCGGTTGTGGAGAATTGTCTAGGAAAAATAAATGTACGGTACACTCGCCTCGCAGAGTGTTGTTATAGGTTTTTCCTGTACCAACGCATCTGGGGGTGACTGTATCCAACAGCTAGAATAACTTGCCTGACTTAGCGTCCGTCCCCTACGGCTATTATAGAGGGACCGCTTTTTTCTGGCACACAAACTTGGCTCTTGTTGTTCACCTATACACAGAAGTTTGCATGTGTAAAGTTACTTATATGTTCTTTGCCTGTCTTGCTCCCCGAAGGTAATCTTTGGCGTGTCTGGAAGGAGCGTCTCGGCTATTGAGCGGCCCATACCCCAATCCCCTGCTACCAAGTTCTTCAGCGGAGCATAATCATCGGCCAGAGTGAGTGTTACCATCCTTTATTGTGTACTTTACGTTATTGCAATATAAACTTTTTCTTTTCTTTTTTTGCGTATAGAACTTTATTATTTCGGTCTTTTCACGAACATTAAATTCGCTTCATTTCATTATATGGTGTTTTTGTGTTATTCTGGAAATACTTAATTAGTTAAACTTTAAATTCCAATTCCAAGAGAAAAGTATATTTAGGTTGAAAAATTACTAAGACGTTTGGCTTAATATTTTGGCGGTTTCAGACAGAAATTAGATTTTGTTGGAAATCTTGGTATACTGTAGGTACTCTTGACCATGCTGATTCTGATTCTATGGTCCACAATTCGGCTGCTGGGTAATTGGTGGTCATAATGCCTCTTGGATGATTTTAATTACATCGGTGGGGGAGAGATAGGTGAGGAGAGAGACTAGTGATAGGTTAAATTATTGTTAGGTTAGGTTAGCATTAGGGAGATGAAATATATTAGGGTTCCTTATCTATAGGTGATCCAGGTTGACCAAGGGACATAATCTCAGGTGATAAAGCAATGTTGTGGTTTATTATGACAGATGAGGGAGAGAGTCAGTCCAGGTAAGGGTAGATCAGGTATATCAGTTAATGGATTGGAGGGGTGAGGGGAAGAATAGTTAGGGAAGATAGAGAAAGAAGGAAGAGTGTATGGGGAGAAAGGAGGAGAGAAAAATGAAGAGTGTATTAACTGAGGGATATAGTAATATAAGAGATGGAGGTGAGACAAGGGAAAGAGAAAAGATAAATTGATGAGGGGAATAACCTTTGATTGAAGACAGAATGGAGAGAGACTGAGAGAGAGAGAGAAAGATAGAGAAGAGAGAGAAATGGGAGTGAAAGAGTGAGAGAAACAGAGAGAGAGAGAGAGTCATTAACTGTCGTGTCGAGTGAGAGATAATGAGAAAGTGAGAGATTAAGTAAGATCCCAAAGGCACTCAAGTGTTTCAAAGGGAGTTGAGGCATTTGATTTATGGATGAGGAAAATTTTAGAGGGAGAGATTTGGGGTGATGGAGAAAGTAAGAGAAAGTGTAGAGAGTAATACTGTAGTTATTATAACAGATAGTATTGAATAACAGTACAGTGCATTACATCACATTGTAATAAAACACATGACAGCATAACACAACACAGCACTGTAATATAACACACACAACACTACAGTACCCTCACATCACAAGACAGGTTTAAACATATCTCTTATCTTGCTTCAGGTGTGTGGAGGGGGAGAGTAATGCACATAATAACGAGTGTAATACGCAATAACAAAGAGAATTACTTATTGGATAGATGGGACTTGTCACCGCCCACCTCACCTGTTACCTGGTGGAGGGGTGATAAGGAATTGGCGAGGAGTAGAGGAGATAAAGAGAAGAACGCAGGGAGCATATGTACCACCGTATATAACACCACCACACCATATATAACACCACCACACCATATATAACACCACCACAATTCATATACAACACCACCACACCATTTATAACCACCACACCATATATAACACCACCACACCATATATAACACCACCACACCATATATAACACCACCACACCATATACAACACCACCATCCATTTATAACCACCACACCATATATAACACCTCACCACCACACATAATCACTTCCCTTCTTGAAAACCATAAAAGTTTGTCTGATTTACATAGAGAAAGGTTCACCTGACAGCCTATCATCTTTAACCACCAGTTGGACTTCCTCCTTCCCTCACCAACAATACTCCTGCCCTGAGTATGGAGCTCCAGTGGGTATTGGGTGTACCTTATGTGGAGGGTATTGGGTGTACCTTATGTGGAGGGTATTGGGTAAATTTTATGTGGAGGGTATTGGGTGTACTCTTATGTGGAGGGTATTGGGTGTAATTTTATGTGGAGGGTATTGGGTGTACCTTATGTGGAGGGTATTGGGTGTACCTTATGTGGAGGGTATTGGGTGTACCTTATGTGGAGGGTATTGGGTGTAGATGTTTTAAAAATCTTTTATTATTATTATTATTATTATTATTGTTGTTGGTGGTATTATTATTATGACCTTTTGTTACCTGTTCACCTATATGATAACAATAGCTAGTCTTATTTAGTATTTGTGAAGGAGGTAAAAATTTTAATTAATTGTCTGGTTAAGTTACCTGTAGGTGGGGCATAGTTGTCTCTCACACACACCCTTGATACTTATATAAAGCTGTTACAAGACTATACTCTCCAAAGTCAATTCAAAGTTCACGGCATGAACCAAGTTTAATAGCTTCCAAAAACAAGATTTGGCCTTTTGAACCACCATCACATAGCTCGGTATCGGCATTAATGGCGTACAGTACTTCGTTGTATGTAGATAGTTGAAGCGGCACTACCAGCCATAGCCTGAAACTGTTTTATAACTTAATGTGGTTCGATTGCCAGTTCTTGCTTTATTGTGTTGTCTCAGTTGCCAGTTCTTGCTTTATTGTGTTGTCTCAGTTGCCAGTTCTTGCTTTATTGTGTTGTCTCAGTTGCCAGTTCTTGCTTTATTGTGTTGTCTCAGTTGCCAGTTCATAGTAAGAATACATATCGTCTCAGTTGCCAGTTTGCCTAATAAAAATGTATACTCCTGTATAAGATTATATGAATCAGTTAAACTTAAAATTTTATTGAGCTAGATATACCGTAGGAGAGAGAGAGAGAGAGAGAGAGAGAGAGAGAGAGAGAGAGAGAGAGAGAGAGAGAGAGAGAGAGAGAGAGAGAGAGAGAGAGAGAGAGAGAGAGAGAGAGAGAGAGAGAGAGAGAGAGAGAGAGAGAGAGAGAGAGAGAGAGAGAGAGAGAGAGAGAGAGAGAGAGAGAGAGAGAGAGAGAGAGAGAGAGAGAGAGAGAGAGAGAGAGAGAGAGAGAGAGAGAGAGAGAGAGAGAGAGAGAGAGAGAGAGAGAGAGAGAGAGAGAGAGAGAGAGAGAGAGAGAGAGAGAGAGAGAGAGAGAGAGAGAGAGAGAGAGAGAGAGAGAGAGAGAGAGAGAGAGAGAGAGAGAGAGAGAGAGAGAGAGAGAGAGAGAGAGAGAGAGAGAGAGAGAGAGAGAGAGAGAGAGAGAGAGAGAGAGAGAGAGAGAGAGAGAGAGAGAGAGAGAGAGAGAGAGAGAGAGAGAGAGAGAGAGAGAGAGAGAGAGAGAGAGAGAGAGAGAGAGAGAGAGAGAGAGAGAGAGAGAGAGAGAGAGAGAGAGAGAGAGAGAGAGAGAGAGAGAGAGAGAGAGAGAGAGAGAGAGAGAGAGAGAGAGAGAGAGAGAGAGAGAGAGAGAGAGAGAGAGAGAGAGAGAGAGAGAGAGAGAGAGAGAGAGAGAGAGAGAGAGAGAGAGAGAGAGAGAGAGAGAGAGAGAGAGAGAGAGAGAGAGAGAGAGAGAGAGAGAGAGAGAGAGAGAGAGAGAGAGAGGGAGAGAGAGAGAGAGAGAGAGAGAGAGAGAGAGAGAGAGAGAGAGAGAGAGAGAGAGAGAGAGAGAGAGAGAGAGAGAGAGAGAGAGAGAGAGAGAGAGAGAGAGAGAGAGAGAGAGAGAGAGAGAGAGAGAGAGAGAGAGAGAGAGAGAGAGAGAGAGAGAGAGAGAGAGAGAGAGAGAGAGAGAGAGAGAGAGAGAGAGAGAGAGAGAGAGAGAGAGAGAGAGAGAGAGAGAGAGAGAGAGAGAGAGAGGAGAGAGAGAGAGAGAGAGAGAGAGAGGAGAGAGAGAGAGAGAGAGAGAGAGAGAGAGAGAGAGAGAGAGAGAGAGAGAGAGAGAGAGAGAGAGAGAGAGAGAGAGGAGAGAGAGAGAGAGAGAGAGAGAGAGAGAGAGAGAGAGAGAGGTTGGCTACCAGCTGGTCGCTCAGTGTCATATGAAACTTCCCCCCCTCCCACCATTGTCCTGCCAGAAAAGAACTGAGTTTCACGCCTCCTAGGGAAGTTTTTAATCAAGTTCTTCAGTGCCCGTCAGATTGAGTTGTTTTTCCTCCCATGGTGGTGGTGATGTATTAATTAATGAAGTAATGACGATGTATTAATGATAGTGATGTTTATAAAGGGGAAGGGAGGTAAGGTGTTGTTGACTGATTGTCACTTACCTTCACCCCTTTACTATTACTGTGTTTTTTGTCTGTGATGATTGTCTTTGTGTTGTGTTTTAGTTTGTGTCTGTTTGTAATGTTCGCCAATAATGCTCGTCTTTGTTCGTCTGTTATTCTACCGTAAATGTCAACCCCATTATCCTCACTACCACAGCTTTATTCTACCTGTTGCTTTCGTGTCTGTGTTGCTAATTGCTAAATCACACTGCAATTTCCTCTCGCTTTTTCTCGGTGCAACTCTCCAATATCAGGCTGCCTCGCCACGTGGCAACCCAGTAGTTTTTATTTATATTATTTATTTTCTTTTTATTGATTTCCTTTCTTTTCTTTTTTACCTTAGCTTATTTCACCTAAGTATTAGACAACACAACCTAACCTAATTTAACTAACCTAACCTCCATTAATCTAACTTAACCTAATCTAGTCTTACCTAACCTATACCATGTCATAAGTGATTGCATTCATTTAGTTGTTTAAAATTGAGGCATGTGATTAGTACTTTGACTACCAAATTATCATCTTTTACTAAACTAAAACAAAAATTAAGTCTTGGTGGTTGTGAAATTGGGTGTTGAGTCCAGGCAGAAACCTCCATTGTGACCCAGACAAGAGGGAACTTTTGAGATATATCCTGGTTGAGATGGTGCTCTCTCTCATCTGGATGCGAGAGAGAGAGAGATGGAAAATGTTGGAGTGAGAAAAGAAGAATGCATGCAGGAAGAGAAGTGAGAAAAAGGAAGAAGCTGGGGTGGCTAATTATCAGGTGATCCCCCATACAATAGCTACTAAATACGTTCTCTTAACTTAATTGGTGGGAACGATTAGATTCTTATTAGACAGAGGTCATGTCACACCCTGTGGTACACTCGGCACATGCTGAATGAACTGCCGTCTGCCACCTAGAATACAAACCTGAGCTAAGATACTAAAGTTGCCTGGTTATCATCAATGCTGGCTTTGACAAAATCTGGTCACTTCTTAACCAAAATAACATAACTTGACCTGGACTGGGAACATATCTCCAAAAAATAACTTGGGACTTTGTTATAATCTATTCCTGGGGTTTAGAGTTGGTCTTATATTTTATAGGCAATTTATGTTCCATTTTCTATGATGTCTGAATGGAAAATGTATTTATGAACAGGGATGACTGACTTATAAAACACTGTTCAAGGTCTTGATGTATACTGTAAATTTATCTAACTTACTGATTTATTTCAGCTATGAGAGTTAAGATGGCAATCAGTGGCTTCAAATTGCTCCCTCCACCATCACATGTCAGTATTGTCAACTGGTAGTGGTCAGTTTGTGTGTCATAGGCTAACCTCGAGCGAGTCACCTTGTCCATTCTCTTAGCTACACTCAACAGCATACGTATTATTAGTCATGTCACAATATACCACCCCTCTGATGGGTTCACATCATCACCTCCCAAATACCCACAGTGAACCTCTCTTTAAAACCATTAATCATATATAGCAGCCATACACCACACCATACTGTCAGCCACACAAAAGGTGAAGAATGGTGCAGTAGCCATAACAAGGAGGTATAGAAATGGTGGAGGCGGTGGCATGTGGTGAACTAAACAACTGATCTATATATATTCTCCTCCCTGACACAGTGTAAACAAATAGTTGCCACATGTGTATATTACTACTCACATTTATTCATCTTGTTTGGGAATAAATTAATGTTTATAGTTATTTACATTGATGTTTTCCTAAGTTGGGTGTATCCTGGTGGTTATTTATTTTGTAAGTTATTGAGGGAAGTTGGTTCATTACACACACCCGCATAGTTAGGAGAATCTCTGGGTGTTTTTTAAAACAAGCGAGCATAAATTTCATCTTGCCCTATAATCTACGCCTTGATTACTACATTCCTAGAAAAGACGTTTGTTCAACCTGACATAGATTCATACGCTTTCTACTTTGGTAATAGACTGAGTAAATTTATATGTACTACAGTATATGTACACCTTTCCTTGCCCAACCAACCTAATGTACCTAGCCTTACCTTAACCTATATCCTATTTAACTAACATAACCTACCTTACCTAACCCACCAGATAGCGTAGGGGTGTCTATTCTTCAGGTCAAGAAATATGCTGTGGTGTCTAATGTTTCACTGATCAGTTTATACCCTTGTAATGTAGGAAACATTAATATCACTTGCTAACGACCTGTATGGTGGCAGACTATATCATACGTGATACCATTCTCATACCACTTCTTTCATTAACCTGATTCCACTGTATATTTCCTGCCAACTTACAACCACCACCACCACTACTACTACCTGCCATCATACCCAACACCACCCCCACCACCACTACTACCTGCCATCATTACCAACACCACCACCACCCTCTACTACCATCATTACCACCCACGCAACTACTACCTGCCATCATTACCACTACCACCACCACTACTACCTGCCATCATTACCACCACCGCTACTACTACCTGCCATCATTACCACCACTACTACTACCTGCATCATTACCACTACCACCACCACCACTACTACCTGCCATCATTACCACCACCGCTACTACTACCAATCATTACCACCACTACTACTACCTGCCATCATTACCACCACCACTACCTGCCATCATTACCACCACTACTACTACCTGCCATCATTACCACCACCACTACTACCTGCCATCATTACCACCACCACTACTACTACTGCCATCTTACCAACACCACCCACCACCACTACTACCTGCCATCATTACCACCCACCACTCCATCACCACCACCACTACTACTACCCGCCATCATTACCACCACCACTACTATATGTCATCTTACCACCACCACTTACTGCCATCATTACACCCACCACTACCCGCCATCATTACCACTACCACCACTACTACTACTACCTGCCATCACCACCACCACTACTACTACCTGCCATCATTACCACCACCACTACTACTACTACCCGCCATCATTACCACCACTACCACTACCTGCCATCATTACCAACACCAACCCCCACCAATCACTACCACTACTACCTACCATCATTACCACCACCAACTACTACTACCCGCCATCATTACCACCACTACTACTACTACCCGCCATCATTACCACCACCACTACTACTACTACCCGCCATCATTACCACTACCACCACCACTACTACTACCCGCCATCATTACCACCACCACTACTACTACCCGCCATCATTACCACCACCACTACTACTACCTGCCATCATTAACACCACCACCACTACTACACCATCATTACCACCACCACTACTACTACCTGCCATCATTACCACCACCACTACTACTCACATCACACCACCACCACCACTACTACTACCTGCCATCATTACCACCACCACTACTACTACCTGCCATCATTACCACCACCACTACTACTACCTGCCATCATTACCACTACCACCACTACTACTACTACCTGCCATCATTGCCACCACCACCACTACCTACCAACATTACCACCACTACTACTACCTGCCATCATTGCCACCACCACCACTACCTACCAACATTACCACCACTACTACAACCACTTTATCACTTGTCGCTCCCTGACAACATCTAGCCATTATATCACCAAGATATTCATGAACATTGACTTGCCACACCTACGCACCTGCCACACTTCTGCACCTTCCACACTTACACACCTACCACACCTGTCAATCTTACACAACTCCCCACCTACCATACCTGCTCATCTACACCTGTCCACCTACCATGCCTGCCACATCTACACACCTGCTTCACAGTAAAACCCAAACATCTTACAAGAACAACAAACTATAATTTTAACCATTTTTTAATACCATGTCATTTCCTCTCTTGTTACTAGTGGTGATATTGAGGGGAGATATTCTGGTGTGTGTGACCTTACCAAATACATCGCCCCCAAGCGAGAGAGAGAAGGTCCTTATTGATTTATGAGTTTTACTGGGTCAAAGGTCAAGGTCATGTGTGAGTGATTAGACATAGGAGAGTCCCAAGTGTGACCTCTACCACCCTTGTGTTTATTGATCACAAAGGTTGTATAATCCAGAAAGTGTTGGTATTAATTAATGTGTATATCACCTGTGTGTTGGTGATGGTACACACACACACACGCAGGTATAATGTGAGTCTGTGTTATTGACTCACACAATAATGAAAAAATATTCACTGGGTGAGTGATGTATAGGTGACCCCCTCCTGTGAGGTCTGATACTGTAAAGAGAGTGAGAGTAGACAGCTTTAATCTTGCTTAAACTTTTGAAAACAGCTTAAAATGAATTTATACACCTTTGAGAAAGCTTGAAGCATATTTAAAGTCTTGAAAACAGCTTGGGGTTACTTTATAGTGCTTGAAGCAGATTTAGGACTCCTGAATACTATTTAAAGCAATGAGTATATAGCGTGCCTCAATATGTACAGCTTACTGTTAAGCTGGGTCATGTCAGAGCAGGGGTAGTAGTGTGTGGGGAAGGGGTTTTAATTTAAGAGTGCATTTTTTTTTTTTAACAGCCCATTGTTTCATCAATAGAAGCACCAAATTCTACATTAATGGAGATCCTATCAAAATAGTAAACCAGTTTAAGTACCTTGGTAGCACTCACACCCACCTGCTCACTGGATATGGAAATTCAAACCAGAATCAATTTAACCTTGGCTGCATTTAGAAGTTAAAGAACAAGTCTTTCTCAACAATGACCTCAAATATGGAACGAAGACTGCAGTTTATCTCGCGGTCTGTATATCTACATTATTACATGCCTCAGAAACCTGGACGCCCTACAGACTCCATATCCAAATACTGGAAAACTTCCACACTAAATGCCTTAAGCGTATCTTTGGAATATCCTGGGAAGCGTGACTCGTGAAGAACTATATTGTTGCTCAAACATGACCAGCATTGAAACCATGCTAGCCAAAAGACTTTTGCCCTGGCTTGGACATGTTATCAGAATGCCAGACCACCGGCTTACATGGCAAGCTCTCACATGGAAACCGCTCTGCGGGAGGACAGAAAAGAGATATAAGGACCACTCTAAAACTCGACTCAAGTGCTGTAATATACAACCAAATTCACTGGAGCAACTAGCCCCAGACCGTTCCTTACGGCGCTCAACATGCCATAGAGGAGCGGAAACACTCGAGACCTCACTGAACCAAAAGAGAGCTACTAAACGAGCCCAATGACATCAGAGGGCTCAAGGGACTGCCATAAGTCAAGTTAGATATGAGAGTGTTGATGTGTGTACTGTATGTGTGCAGAAGCTTTAGAGAGATGAATGTCTATATTTGTGCATATATCCATGTAGTATGTGTATGACTGAACACACACACACACACTTACTTAATACTCCCTCTACGAACAAATTGCAGTTCTAATATTAAAAAAGAACAGTATTTTCAGGGTTGAGTAAGAACCTTGGGTGGGGGTTAGCCAATTAAGGTGATACAATAATGGTGGGCATGGTCATTTAACTATTAAATTGGTTAGAGTTTTTAATTGTTATACCAGAAGGTTTGTTGTCCAGCTGTGGGGTGTTGTGTAGCAGGTGTGGGTGTTGTGTAGCAGGTGTGGGGTGTTGTGTAGCAGGTGTGGGGTGTTGTGTAGCAGGTGTGTTGTGTAGCATGTGTAGGTGTGGGGTGTTGTGTAGCAGGTGTGGGGTGTGTGTAGCAGGTGGGTGTGTAGCAGGTGTGGGGTGTTGTGCAGGTGTGGGGTTTATAGTAGGTATGTGAGGTGTTGTGTAGCAGGTGTGGGGTTTATAGTAGGTGTGTGAGGTGTTGTGTAGCAGGTGTGGGGTTTATAGTAGGTATATGAGGTGTTGTGTAGCAGGTGTGGGGTTTATAGTAGGTGTGTGAGGTGTTGTGTAGCAGGTGTGGGGTGTTGTGTAGCAGGTGTGGGGTTTATAGTAGGTGTGTGAGGTGTTGTGTAGCAGGTGTGGGGTGTTGTGTAGCAGGTGTAAGGTATTGTGTAGCAGGTGTGGGTGTTGTGTAGCAGGTGTGGGTGTTGTGTAGCAGGTGTAAGGTATTGTGTAGCAGGTGTAAGGTATTGTGTAGCAGGTGTAAGGTATTGTGTAGCAGGTGTAGGGTATTGTGTAGCAGGTGTGTGTGTTTTGTGTAGCAGGTGTGGGCGCAGTGTCTGCAGTGTCCAAGCATTGCGTGTGTGTTAAGGATCTAGCATGACATAATGTCAGATAGGAGGCAAAAAAGAGCTATCCCACAGTCATCATGAAGGCTGAATATCCCAGTGAGTTTCAAGGTGTTTATAACCCATAAAATCTTGCCATGTGAAGTGTCTTCCTTGTACTCAGAAACCTGGAAGTCATTTTACCCTCGTCTTGTGCAACTATTTCAGCGTTGCGTATTTTTATGTTATTGTTATACTTTTTATTTATTATTTTATTTAAATTTATGGAATGGTTTGTAAATGTTGCAGTTTTAATTAATTGGTGGTTATGGTGCACTGGAGGTGAGGTGTGGAGTTAAAGGTTGGTTAGGGATGAAGGTGTAGCGGGAGTTAATGAGCGGTTGGAAGGAGCGTTGCGGTGATGGCCATGTAAATTTCGCTTCACGTGATGATGGCTGGGCCGCCGGCTGTTATTGATCTACACACACGTACACACACACACACACACACACACACACACACACACACACACACACACTAATTTTCTTTTTCTTTCACTAAATTATAATCAAACTTTCCTTATACTTTCTAATTACATTTGAGAATAGACATCAAAAGACAAACTACAGGAAAAAGTATAAAATTTTATCAGGAAAGTTACATCCCAATAAAAGTTTTACAGATTGGCCAAAGAAAGTAAAGAAAGGTGGAAAGTTTATAATCTGTGGTGGACTTTTAAGAAATTTGGAAAGAAAATGGACAGATAAAAAGTTTATAATTTTGGCGGCTGTTTTGTTTGAACCTGCCGAGATATATTCTTCCCAAGTCTTGTGTCTTGAAAAATGGACAAAGTTGATATTACTTCTTGGAGTCTTTGAGAAATTAATTTTGCTGTGTGTGGGGGTATTTCTGCAAGGTAATTGTGCTCAGATAATTCCTTTCTAGTTTTTGTTTTTGTAAAATATTAAACAATGTCATGTGCATGGTATGGCAGCAGGGTGGTGGCGGTGGTGGGTAGTGAGGCATCACGTGATGGTGGTGTGAGGCAGGTGTTGGTGTGTGGCTCAGGTCAGTGTTTCTGTGTAGCTTGTGGTGGTCTGAGCTGTCCCTACCACCATGGACCCTGGCTCTCTCTCACCCAGAACCTACATGGCAACCACCACCATTATTTACTCTACACAGCTGATGTATTAACAGTGTATTACTCCAAAGTATAAGTTTTAAAAAAATCTTGAAAATATGTGCACCTGTGCACCTGTTACTTCAGTTCATCTTCTCGACTTGAAATGAGTTTTGTTTAGTTGTGAGGATAACAGACTGTGGTGCTTGTGTTTACCAGTCCAGTGTGATCTTAGACATGATTGGACCTGTTTGTTTTCATCAGGTGACAAGATCGTGGACATTCTTACCCATGTGATATATTATATACTGTGATAAAATGAGTTAGTTTACCCCCCCCAACGGAAGCTAAGATCACCACCTCCAGTTTACACTTCTCCACAGGACTTGTGAGGTGGACGTGGGTAATGGGTTTTATCATCAAGCCTGGATGATTCACACACAATTTTAGAAATGACTCAAAACTGTATAACTAAAACTTTGACTTTGCAAGAAGATTTTGAAAATTTGAAACTATATCTTAGGGCATTTGTGTTGGGACTTTTTGTGGGGAAACTTGACCCCAAAATAACCCCATGAATGGTTTAAACTTGACCCCAAAATAACCCCATGAATGGTTTAAACTTGGCCCCATAATCCCCGTATTACTTTCCCTATGGTCCACTATGCTAAGCTGACCATGTACAAACCTTGTAGAGCCATGAGAGTGTTTTGGTCATGGGTCTGGGTTTGGTCATGGTGTGTGCCTGGTGGGTGGTGTGCGGCGCCCATACCCTCGGGACTGACCACAGAGGAATATATCTTCACAGGACCCACCACTGCCATCCCCACCCCGCCGCCCCCACCAGAGGACTTTGTTGCCAGCTACAAGGAGGCTTTTGCTTCATTCGTTCACGTCACCATCAGTTACAACGCTACCTTAAACTTCTCCAGAGTGAGTAGAGTAGAGTGGGGGAGAGAATAGATCGAGTGGAGGAAAGGGTGGCATGAGGGAGGCAGTGTTGTTGAAGGAGATGTATGTCATTAGTGCCATCTATATATCACAGAACATGGCACCCAGTACATGGTCATTATGTCATTAGTGCCATCTATATATCACAGAACATGCCACCCAGTACATGGTCATTATGTCATTAGTGCCATCTATATATCACAGAACATGGCGCCCAGTACATGGTCATTATGTCATTAGTGCCATCTATATATCACAGAACATGGCACCCAGTACATGGTCATTATGTCATTAGTGCCATCTATATATCACAGAACATGGCACCCAGTACATGGTCATTATGTCATTAGTGCCATCTATATATCACAGAACATGGCACCCAGTACATGGTCATTATGTCATTAGTGCCATCTATATATCACAGAACATGGCACCCAGTACATGGTCATTATGTCATTAGTGCCATCTATATATCACAGAACATGGCACCCAGTACATGGTCATTATGTCATTAGTGCCATCTATATATCACAGAACATGGCACCCAGTACATGGTCATTATGTCATTAGTGCCATCTATATATCACAGAACATGGCACCCAGTACATGGTCATTATGTCATTAGTGCCATCTATATATCACAGAACATGGCACCCAGTACATGGTCATTATGTCATTAGTGCCATCTATATATCACAGAACATGCCACCCAGTACATGGTCATTATGTCATTAGTGCCATCTATATATCACAGAACATGGCACCCAGTACATGGTCATTTCAGTCAATGGATTATGTAGTGACTTTTGATTGTATAGTAACTGTCTTGATTATATAGTGACTGGTGATATTTAAGTTCTGTGTTTTATTATTATCTTTCGTGTGTGTGTTTGTTACGCTCATTGAATTGATCTCTCGTGTGCGTGTGTTTTTTACGCTCGCCGACGTGTGTGAGGGAGGTGCAGAAAGCCGACGATGAGAGCATGAAAGTCAGTCAGCTGAGCGAACACGTTAAGACGTGTTTATCATGACGTCACAATGTAAACACGACATCCTTTGACCTGTCATGGTACACGAACCACCTCTCTGTTTATTAACTTTATCTCCTAATTGATATTAAATGAATTGTACTAGTTAAGGTCGAGTCTCTGCCGAGATTTTAAGCAAATTGTTTTTTTGTTTTTTTATTTAACCAGGTTATATTTGAGATGATGAATCTTGTTACAGGGAAAATGCTGAGCAGTCTTCTTGTTTATGTAATGATCATTTGTTTTGTATTATTATTTTTATAATTGCTGCTGTTATTATTGATAAAGTTTTAGTATTAATATTATCGTAAATCATCCGGTGTTTTTATAACTACACTTGCTATACTACCCAGGGCCCCCACTATCAGCTTTTCCAGATTTATGGTGTTGGATCAGGCAGTGTGGCCGAGGACCAGCGTGTCATCTGTAAGGGCCACTATTCTCTGGGGGAAAATGGTGCTGTCCTAATGGGCCCTAGTTCTAACAGGCCCCAGTCCTAATTTTTTATAGGTTGAGCTGTTAGGATTGGGGTATTAAAACTGGGGCCTATTAGAACCGAGACCTATTAGAACCGAGACCTATTAGAACCGAGACCTATTAGAACCGAGACCTATTAGAACCGAGACCTGTTAGAACCGAGACCTATTAGAACTGAGACCTATTAGAACTGAGACCTATTAGAACTGAGACCTATTAGAACCGAGACCTATTAGAACCGAGACCTATTAGAACCGAGACCTATTAGAACCGAGACCTATTAGAACCGAGACCTGTTAGAACTGAGACCTATTAGAACTGAGACCTATTAGAACCGAGACCTATTAGAGCCAAGACCTATTAGAACCGAGACCTGTTAGAACTGAGACCTGTTAGAACCGAGACCTATTAGAATCGAGACCTATTAGAACTGAGACCTATTAGAACCGAGACCTGTTAGAACTGAGACCTATTAGAACCGAGACCTATTAGATACAGCAAACATTTTGCCCCCTTTATAATGACCTCAACCACCTGGACCCATTTATAACCAACTCAACCCCGATAGAACGAATCCAGTCTCATCATTCCCATTATGACAAACTCTTCCCGATCCCAACCCCTACTTAACGACCTCCTAACCCGACTTCCGTTACATCCCAACCTCTCTATCTCCAACTCACCCCCGTTACAATGAATGAACCGTGTTACAGGCAGCATGATAACAGGACAGTGATGGCCCTTCGTGACGCAGTGCAGGTCTTGTGTGACTCGGCGGTGGGGGGGTTGAAATTAGGGGGGGTATTTTGTAAGGGGTGTTGGTTAAGGTGTGTGTGTGTTACGGGGGGGATGGATTGCTGGTGTAAATATGAAGGGGGATAGCTTGTTGGTGAATGTGTGATGGTGAGTGAGGGAGTGTATGTGATGGTTGGTGATATGGAAGAGGATTATGGATTAAATGGGTATAATGAAGAGAGCGGATGATACAGGGAGTAGAAGAGTTGGGGGTAAGGAGGAGGGACAGACTAGTTGAGGGTGATAGGGAGGGTAAGAAGGAGGGAGAAGAAATAGCACGTATAAGGGTAAAGTTCTGGGAAGGCAAATGGCTTAGGTGGAGGAAGGTTGTCACGAACTAAGGTCACTTGACACGCCTGAGTCTGTGGATAGCTTGTCGACTCACTGATAGCATGAGCGTAGGTTAGTGGGGCAGATCAGGAATATCAGAAGGGGGGTTTCAAGAAGTTGTGGCTGGGAAACATGGCGAGCCCTCCCAGCTGGAGGTTATTGAAGCCATCTGCACTTGATATTGGGAGATATTCTTATGTCAATGGTAATTACTTTTACTATACAAAAATGTCTAAGTACATTAATGAGAAAATATTGTCATTTGCTGATGGATCCACCCGTCAGATTTTGTTATATTAGTTTAGGTTTACGTTGCATTTGTACGTTTTTGGAATGGGTGTGAAGGACAATATTGTGTGTGTGAAAATATAGGTAGTGTAAGTGAGCCAACAGGTGCGTGTTGAGGTGTGACCATTAAGGTTTACTACACCCTCCATTATCCACTCTCCAGTCAGAGTCGTAATGGCTTACACCAAATACCTGTGGTGACTGATCGGGAATGGGTTACCTGAAGATTAGGCACCCCAGCTTATTTAATATAAGATTATGTGAATGCATCTAGTTAAGGTAGTCTCATTTGGTATTAAGTAAATATATCTAGTTAAGGTAGTGAAGTTTATCTCGGTATAAATGGTGTTATGTAAATGTATCTATAGTTAAAGAGTGACAGTAGCCCCACTTAACCAATATCAGGTGAACATATCTAGTTAAGTTAATACAACCCATCATTAATCTCTATATTATTTTAGTGTATGTTAAGCCATCCAGTTGGTCTGAATTCACTAGCCATGGGAAGTATTGGTGGTAAGGACCTTCGTGTGTCTGGCCTCGGGTAACATTAGACTGCTAAGAGCTTTATGGTGGACGGCAGCGAAATCACCCTGATGAAACTCCTTTGATTTTTACTTTAGCAAACTCATGTTGTGTGTGTGACACAAGAACAGCTTTGTTTTTGTTTATTAGTTTGTTAGTGGTTGTTGTTCTGTTATCAGACAGGGAGGTACTACTGTACAGGAAGATATTGGAAGCATAATGGTAGACCTGGCTGCCTCATTTTCACACAGTTGCCGGGTATCATAGTTTGACAACACAGTATATATATATATATATATATATATATATATTTATATATTTATATATATATTGTTTCTCACTCTTGATCTGTTTTAATTTGTCCATATCTCTTTATTTATGGTGACATTTTCATAGCCCAGGTCTCGATGTGAGTCGGTGACTTGTGGCCGGTTGGGATAGTCCTCTTAAATAATAATAATACATTTATTTATTGGATACAAGCAGCATGTATTGACCAGTCATTGTCTTTCACTTTTATGCCTTATATGAATGACCGACTTCTTGATGACAATTATTAAATTAAAAAGTTAAATAATCTTGTGTATTATTCAATAATTTGTGAGAAAAAAATATAGACGAGATCAGTTGTATGAGTCGGTCCAACAGTTTTAAGAGGGTTGTATAGTGTGCTATTTACCCTGGGTACATAGGTGAATGTGACAAATTGCTCTCTTTAACCAAACATTCACACACTTGAAGGACACAAACCACACACAGGTTTTCCACTGTCATTATTTCTTAATGGAGAGTTACCATGCTAGACCTCCCTACCCCACCCTACTTAGTCATACAGCTGCCTCTTAATGTCCTCAAGTTGCTGCCACACATCTCCTGAACTCTCTTACTCGTTTTACTCCCAAAAAAATAATCAATCGCTTAATGATTAGATTCACAACTATCGATGCTGACTCCTGGTATTATGGGTAATGACTGTATTAGTTAAATGACCAACACTTGCTCTTGGTCCTCCAACCTTACCCGTCGTTACCAACATCATTTGCTTCATTTGTTTCACTTGAATTATAGTCTATACACAATTTATATGCTTAATTTGTTACACTCTTTGCAGCATTTGCATCACTTGCTTCAGTCCCTTCTCTTCATTCAGTTCATTTGCTTCACTCCCTTCACTTGCCTCACTCCCTTCACTGGGAACTTGAACCAACAGGGTCGTCTGATTTAAAAAGGTCATCCACACGACACACTAGACACCATTACTCCTCTGGGGGATAGTTCTCTCTCTCTTTCTCTACATTCATCTCTTTTCTCTTACATACCTTCCTTCTCTCCCTCCCTCCTTTAACCTACCCCTCTCTCTCTCCTCCTCCCCCCTTTCTTGTTCCTCCCTACTCATCCTTCTTCCCTCCCCCCCTTACCCATCCTTCTTCCCTCTCCCTACTTAACTAACCTTCCTCTCCCCCTCCCTTTCCCTCTCTCTCCTTCCTCCCTCTCACCCCAGTATCCAGCTGTCTCCTATACCTTACAGTATCTAGGGGCTGCTGGTAATGACACCTGAGCCATAAGTTTAACCTCATAGTATCAATTAAGGACAGGTAAGGCTCGCCCATCTTTATGTAGCATCACCTCGGGTCAACATTTCCATCCGCCCCCTCCTGAGCTATGGCCAAATTAACGTCACGTCTCACGGTAAAAATTTTTAATGTTGGGGAGGGGGATAGAGAAATGTTGGGGGAGAGGATAGAGAAATGTTGGGGGAGAGGATAGAGAAATGTTGTTAGGGGAGGTGTGTGAGGAATGTGGTAAGTTAGAGTATCAGTGATAACATTATTGTTGTTATAGTGCAAACAATGTTATAGTTTAGAGGAACTGTTATGTCTCAATATCATATTTCACCTAACAACATTGATGGTAATTACAACTGTTGATTAGCCTGACATAGCTGGTAGCGACAGCATAATTACGTAATTGTGTAATTACTGTACAGTAATTACCAGAATAATATTTATACAAGTACTATGTTACTCATCTTGCTTTTGACACACTAATTATTTATAACTAATTAACAGTGTGAGGATAATTATTTGCTAATGACTTAACATTAGTTATTAGTACACTGAGCTACTCAACAATTGTTACTAACTCAATAACAAGACTGTGGTGATTTATTAACCAAACACGTCCTCAACATGCGGGAGTTTGGTCTACTAGCTCGCTGTTGATGACTCCTTCAACACACTTCATCCCTCTTTCCCTTCCCTCCCACCTCTAACCTATCTTTTCCCATCCTTCCTTACTCTAACCTATGTCACTCTTTCCCATTCCTTCCTCTTCTCCCTCCCTCCCTCCATTGTTCTTAGTGCATACCTGTGTATTGGCTCTCATTGGCTAGTGAAATCCACCAATCATATGCTGCTGTTCTTGATGCACACTGTTTTCTAATAAATGCATGACCAGGGGGGGGGGGGAGGCTACAGCATACAGGAAGTGTTGTACCTCGGGGAAACAGTTTTGTATAATTGGACACGTTTAAGACCTATTTACTGTATTATATCATGCAATTTACACTAATTGTCTCTCTTAGTACACCCACGATAATCTTGATTACACATTCCAGTGATTAACGTAATTTTGGCTTAATTTTAGTATTGTATGTTGTTAGTCTACACAAAGCTTAATTGTTGTAGCTTATGTTACAATCTATATAAAGTTTAATTATTGTACCTTGTGACACCATATAAAGCGTAACTCCAGCTTACTTCACCTGATAATTAAACACCCTAACACTACCTGAAGATCGGGTAAAATATGTTGGGGTGTCTAATCTTCATGTCACCCTTAGACTAAATATAATGCTTAATGTTTGTGTATGATTATTATTATAACTAAACTACAACTGTGATAAATTATATAAAAAAATAAAATAAATAAAAATCCTACCACCTCCTGGAGCGGAATCCTACCGTCTCCTGGAGCGGAATCCTACCACCTCCTGGAGCGGAATCCTACCGTCTCCTGGAGCGGAATCCTACCACCTCCTGGAGCGGAATCCTACCGTCTCCTGGAGTGGAATCCTACCGTCTCCTGGAGCAGAATCCTATCGATAATGTTGATGGCGCCTGTTCATTGGTTAATCTTGGTGGATCTTGTGAAGATTAGATGCCCTACCTTGTTTCACCTGATTAGTAGGTTAGTTAGGTTTGGTTTAATTAGTATTAGGTTAGTTTAGATAAGATTAGTGTTCGGTTAACCATGAAGTGAAATAAAGCTAGGGTGCCTAATCTTCACATGATCCATCTCTTCCCTCTCGTGACATTGACCAGCAGAGCGAAGATAAATGTATCGCTGCAAGATAGTAAATGACTTCATTATACTGATTAATACACCACACTGCCAGAGATTGTACTGCAACATGGCTCTTAACACTATAGGTTAGGTTATGGGGGAGAGTATAGGAGGTTTGGTTAGAGTAGGTTATGGCATAGGGTAGGTTTGGTTAGGACAAAATAAGTTAGGGTATTTTAGGTGAGGGGATGTTGGGTTGACATCATGATGGCTGTGAACTCATCCAATCAAACTGGTCCTTAAACATGGCCAACACACACACACTGACAGATGTAATACAAATGAAGGAGAAATTTGAATGTAATAGTTAATGAAGTAGTTAACCTGTTATTAACATTCATAGATAGTGGCACTTACAGTAGAGTAAATATTATCAAGATAAACATTGGCACTTATAATAATGTTAATATTAGCAACATACATACAGTAGCTAAAATAATTATCTGTGCATACTTTGTGGGAAACAATGTGAGACCATGGACGATCAATATTGGTATATGAGGGCTGTCACTAGTTACATGGAGGGCTGTCACTAGCCACACGTAAAATTTTGGAGCATATCGACTCCCACCTGCATAGATAGTTGTTTTAGCTACTGTACAACAATGTTAGTATTAGCAACACAAACATTAACTTCCAACAATTATTCGTAAGGGCACAAATTATTAAAAGGTTGATGGTATTATTACTGTTATTCTGGTGTGCTCTGCTGGCCGCCTCCTAACTGCTCCCCCTTTTAAAAAAAAGCCGGCAATGTAAGTATGATATAATGATCCTGAGAGGGGTGTGGAGAGAAGGAAGTAGGGGGAGGGAGGGTGAACGGTGTGAGAAAGGTGGAGTGGGGGAAAGGAGAGAAGGGTGTAAGGAAGGGAAGGAGAGAAAAATGGAAAAAGGAAGAATGAAGGGTAAGAAGTGGCGAGAAGAGCGACTTGGGAAGGAGAGAGGAGGGGGGTGTGCAGCTATAGCGTGGCAGTATGTTCAATGATTACGCTTAATGAAGAGTCAAGTCACGACATGATCTAACCTAGCCTCCTCCACTATGTGACCTGACCTTCACTACCACTTGATATACTGTGACCTGACCTCACAACTAGGGATATCATTGACCTTTTCTCCAAGATGCATGACAGTCAGCTGTTCACAAGGTACCCAAGTGATTAAGGTCAATATTTAACGAGTTTGTGTCCCTCCTATATTGACCCGTTTGTTATTGTTTTTGTTCTTGGAAATTTGTTCTGATCGGTTATTTAAGTTTTACTTGCCATGAAAAATATTGTGTTGTGCAGGGTAAGTAGTCTCTCTCTCTCTCTCTCTCTCTCTCTCTCTCTCTCTCTCTCTCTCAGGTATGTACTGGAGGTGTCATGCAGGTCGACCATGAGGTTTTTGTGTCACATGACGTGACAGTAATGACCAGCTTGCTAGTTGACCTGCAATGATAATGGGAGATGGGCAGGACAGCACCTACACATACTCACTGAGGGAGAGAAACACAGAAGGAGGGGAGGGGGGGAATAGGGAGGTATAGATGGTTAATGTGTGAGTTGATGAGAGCACTCCTTGGCATGTATTAGATCCAGTGTTTGTAACCCTGATTAATGGCTTCTAGTTTTATGCTTTGAAAAGATAATGTTTTTGTTTTCTTTGTAAGATTATTTCTTGTGTAAGACAGAAGGTGTGATTTGAGTTTTTGTAGTGCGTGTCACGGAACTGTCTTCGTTACTGTAATGAAATTTTTTTGTGCGTGCATGATTTGACGTACACATGCACATTGCATACATAAATACATGTTATACAGACGTGTGTGTGTACAGAAAGTCATGTGTGCACTTATAGTTGACACACACACACACACACACACACACACACACACACAGAAGAAAATATAACTTCTATAATTGCTGTAAGTTTTTATTTGACAGTTCTGCTAAATATCTTATTTTCTGGATATTATAAACTTCACTTTATAAAACAATTGAGTCTTTGGTCCCATGTTGAGGTAACTGTATACTTGTGTCTGATGGGCCTATTTTTATTTATTTATTATTTTTTTTTACCCCTGTAATAGAAGGGACGCTGCAATGCACCATACAAAATGCTTCACGGTGGTGACTGAACTCTTTATATACAGTATATGACTAAAACTATTTAATATGAAAATTGAGTATAAAGAAAAGAGAAACAACTAAAAAGAAATAATACTAATGAATTAAAAAAATTAAATCCTTGAGTTGTTAATGAACTCAATAAAATTAGTGGGAAATTAATTTGTTGGGTAAAGAAAGAAGAACCTCCATGATGCAGATTTTGTGTATTGGAAGGTGATAAGACCACACATGTAAATAACTAATCCTTTCTGATTAAATAACAAAAAGCATTGGCAAAATAAACTCATTTTAATACTGTGAGTAATGCATAATGGTGCCTTTCCTCGCACGACACAATAAATAAGAAAAAGGTGCACCGGCTTCCATGAAACAAGTGAGCGACGCAGTAAACAGTTGAGCATCTGGTAGTGGCAGCCAGTCGATCCTGGTATCATTGTAGCTACCACCTTAACGTCCGTCTTGGCATCCTATACAATACTGCTGCTGGCATGGTTGATTGATACAGACTTTTGGGACCATTATTCCTGGCCTGTGTGAGGCTATAATATGGTTGTTCTTGCCCTTATATTGACCATTATTAACACGATAATGCTGTGGGCTGCTTTATATAGGTACTTTTGGTAATAAGCAGAGATTAATATCCTCTGAAGTAATCGGTATTAACGTTAGATAATGGGTTATAAAGCTCAATAAACTGCTGTGTATGGGGTCAGATTACAGGTTCCATGGTAGTTATGTAGAGTATTTGATCGATGAAGGTGAGGGTGTAGGATCCCCTCACTGCAGGCCAGCTATCATGCAGTAAGCTATTTTAATTGAGAGCCGGCAAGGAGGGGGGGTTGAAGGAGAACATGTTTAAAGCTACCTGGCACCTCTTCCCTGACTTGATTCCCAAATCTTTCAGGACCCCTCAGTCCTGATCCACAGTAATAATTCCTCACAACAGAAGGTGTAAGAATGTATCCAACTTGGCGCCATAGCATACAAAAATAGCCTTAAAATTATACTTAAGTCTTTAACTTGTTTGGATTTGAACCCAACATGGTGTGTGAACGTGTCATAACAAGATGGAGGATGTAATTGTTATTTTGTGGCATCTGTGTGGAGAGTTATGGTCCTGGACAGTGTCGTCACGAGGAGGGGCAATTGTCATTGTTTGTTGGTCAGACTCTAGGTCAGGGGTTCTCAACCAGGGGGGAATTTCCCCCCTCAAGTTTTCAGGGGGGGTGGGGAAACTGATACTAATATGGAAAAAATAAAGGATTTTCAGTATCATATGCATATTATTTGGAATGCACTTTTTGAGGCAGACAATCTTGGAAAGGAAGGGGGAATGACATTCTGACATATGGTGAAAGGGGTGCATGAGGCAAACAAGGTTGAGAACCACTGCTCTAGGTGAAGGACAGATACTGGTATGGATCTTACATAGTAAAAAACAAACAGATCACATTATGATTATTAACCCACCTCACAAACAGCCAAATGCTACCTGGTGGGGTTAGTTAGCATTAAGGTGATTAATCATCAGGTGAAATAAACTAGTGTGCCTAATCGTTGTGTTATCGTAAAGAATTGTGATCATTTTATATAAATTGTTTTCCTTGACACCATTATGGGAAAAGTGTGTGATAAATGGTTACTGAGACAATACATGTTGTTATAATAAGGGGATGTTATTGATGATAGACAATAGCTGATCCCTCCATGCTAGGTTACCAGGTCAGGGAGGCAGCAGGTCATACAGGGAGAGGGAGAATAGGTCAGGGAAGGAGAGAGGAAGATGAAGGGTCATGATAGAGGGAGGGGGGTCATGGTAGAGGAAGAGTCGGGGTCACATTAATATCAAGGTCATCTAAAATCAATTGAAGATCAGCCAGCCATACACTGTAGTCTTCCCCCTCGCCCCTAAACCATCACCACAACCTACCCCATAATTATCACCTACACAACCTTAAAAAAAAATGACCACATATTTCCCTGGGTAATTAAAGATATTACATCCAAATTAATACCGTTAGTTCCATTAATTATTATATTTTGGTTACATTAGGCTATTGACTTCCTCATTAGTGGTGTATTGTTTAAATTGACTAATATTACTGCTATTTCCAGTAATAAAAAAGGCATTTGGGTAATCTTAAGTTGGTCCTTAACGCCTTGAGTATGGGGACTTTAACCCCTTAAGTATGGTGACTTTAACCTCTTGAGTATGGGGACTTTAACCTCTTGAGTATGGTGACTTTAACCTCTTGCTTATGGTGACATTAACCCCTTGAGTATGGGAACTTTGACCCCTTGAGTATGGGGACTTTAACCCCTTGAGTATGGGGACTTTAACCTCTTGAGTATGGGGACTTTAACCCCTTGAGTATGGGGACTTTAACCCCTTGAGTATGGGGACTTTAACCTCTTGAGTATGGTGACATTAACCTCTTGAGTATGGGGACTTTAACCTCTTGAGTTTGGGGATTTTAACCCCTTGAGTATGGGGACTTTAACCTCTTGAGTATGGGAACTTTAACCTCTTGAGTATGGGGACTTTAACCTCTTGAGTATGGGGACTTTAACCCCTTGAGTATGGGAACTTTAACCCCTTGAGTATGGGGACATTAACCTCTTGAGTATGGGGACTTTAACCTCTTGAGTATGGGGACTTTAACCCCTTGAGTATGGGGACTTTAACCCCTTGAGTATGGGGACTTTAACCCCTTTTTAGGATATTTGTATGATTAAATTTAAAAAAAAATATATTTTTTTTTATTTGCATTGAAATTTTTGACAAAAAAGGAAAGTTCAAAGTTGTAAATAGTGTTGACGTCCAGTTCAAGGTACAGTAGTGTGCACATCACTTACAAAATCATTGTTTTTATCTTTCAAAAAATTTATTAAAATGCAGATGGAATATAAATAAGGACAGGGTTGATTAGGATATGCAGGAGTCATTTAGGATACACAGGTTAAAATGGGTCAGGATACGCGATGATTGCTTACTGTTGCATGTCAAGGAAATGCCTGATGTGTCAAGATTACGGTGTAATATAGTACCTGTATTGAAGAATCCCCATGACATGTACTGAGGACACACATGGATGACAGGTCATGACATGCATAATGTGTGTCCTTGAGGCAAAGCATTTAGGACATGCATGACACCTAAGACATGTATGACACCTAGGACATGCATGACACCACACAACTCCCACCTCCCTTGTCCAAGACCACCAAACCTTTCATTGTGGCTACAGAACGACGCCAAACCCTTCCCTCTCCCCCATATCCACTACACTCTCAAACCCCCATGTCCTATAAGGCTGAAATACCCTATTGCATTACCATGGGGACTTTGATCCTTGGTGGAGGTCGTGGCATAACCCCTTCTTACCCTGAGGCTTGAAGCAGTGTCGATATATTGATGGAAAGGGGACATTTGTGCCTTTAGTGTTGCCGCCTTGATGGTCCACATTTTTCACCCAGGCTGTGTGTGGGAGGTACGGTACATATATTATTTATAAGAGAATTATATTAGGTATATATTATGCACGAGGGTTAAATTGTCTCTATTATGTAAACACGAGATATATAGCCATTTTCTTTTGTTAAGTGAATATTTATTATACCATACTGTATATGTGTGTAAGTGTCGTCATGCAGTTATCATTTCCCATGAAGATAACGTTTTCTCCCCCCAAATTATACGATCATTTAAGACATCTTCACATGCACTCAAGTTGTGACCCATCTGCCAAGATGACAGTACATATGGCGAGTCTGTCTCATTCTGTCACTCCTTAAAGTCCATTATTCACGACATTCGATCGAGACTCATTTAGTTATTCATTTTTCATTCTACTTTTGCTTTGTGTGTGTAGTTGTGGTGAAAGGATGAGTGTGTCTACATTTGTGAATCATACAATTAAAACTAAACCAGTGCACGGAAACAGTATAGCCAGCGGCACTGCACTTGACCGCCTACACTACCCAAACCACACAGTAGGTCCAGTACGCACCCACTCTCACCTGGGTCGACTGTAGGCTTCTTGGAGGATGCAATCTATCGACCTTTAAAACAGAAGACAAACATTATATCCACTCTTACACCTCAACCTTGGTCACCTGAATTAAGCCCTTCATTGTAACCCTGAAATATGAACACAACATAACAAGATTCATGATACTTTAAAACCCTCGATATTTTGGCTTGCTAGGGGGTCTGGCTTTACTGAAATACTGAATAAACTTCTGGATTTCAGCAGCACCAAAACCTTTTGTTACATACAGAGAATATTGAGTTGTCGAGGTCCCCTGTGTGCTAAGGTTTAAATGGTCGTAAATCAGATTGATGTCAATTGTGGCGAGTTTTGGGACTGTACCTTAACATAGATATTTTAGAAAGAATATACTCGCAGAAAAAGAACACAGACAAACGCACTCACAGAAAAAGAACACAGACTCACAGACACACTCGCAGAATTAAGATGAGCTCCCCCACAGATAGTGATGTCATATGAGGACCCGGTGGATACAAGTCGTCACGTCATCACACTCAACATCAACCCAGCGGGCAACGGTTTCGATCCCACAACCCTCTTCGATTCAGCCTCTGGACGCCTGGGGTAAGTCAGTCAAGATGGCCATTAGTAAGTTAGGAAGATGTTTTGTAAGTGAGTGAACATACAGGTATTATATAGTTTATTGTAGTCTCCCTTAATCCCTTGAGTATGATGACTTTTACACCTAGAGTATGAATAACTAACCCCTTTAGTACGGTGAATTAAGGAAGTTGGGTGGTTAAAAAATCAGTACTCGAGGGGTTAAAGCCGTCATACTTAAAGGGTTGAATTATTAGTAAGAGGTGGTTAGTCTTTAGTATTACAGTAGGGTAAATATCCTCTTGAATATGCACCCTATCATTGTGCCATCAGTGTACTGTACACTCTGGGTCCAAAGTTCACTTCCGTCCAGAATGAAACGGCATTGACCCTATATGACATGAAACAGTCAGGCTAAGTTAGTTTAGAGACTCATTCCCGTGACTTGGTTTCACTATGGGGAGTGAACGTTTGTCCCAGACTGTTCCATGTGTGTTTACCATACTAAAAAGATGTTCCTCCCGCAGTACCATATTAAAAAGGTGTCCCTCCCACAGTATCATACTAAAACGATGTTCCCCCTGCAATACCATACTAAAAAGGTGTTCCCCCTGCAGTACCATACTAAAAAGGTGTTCCTCCTGCAGTACCATACTAAAAAGGTGTTCCTCCTGCAGTACCATACTAAAAAGGTGTTCCCCCTGCAGTACCATCTAAAAAATGTTCCTGCAGTACAGTATCATACTAAAAAGGTGTTCCTCCTGCAGTAACATACTAAAAAGGTGTTCCACCTGCAGTACCATACTAAAAGGTGTTCCTCCTGCAGTACCATACTAAAAAGGTGTTCCTCCTGCAGTACCATACTAAAAAGGTGTTCCTCCTGCAGTACCATACTAAAAATGTTCTCCCAGTACTATATTAAAAAGGTGTCCCTCCCACAGTATCATACTAAAAAGGTGTTCCTCCTGCAGTAACATACTAAAAAATGTTCCTCCCGCAGTACCATATTAAAAAATGTTCTCCATATACTATATTAAAAGGTGTCCTCCCACATTTAATAGTATGTTCCTCCAAACATACTAAAAAATGTTCTCACAGTACACATATTAAAAGGTGTCCTCCCACAGTATCATACTAAAAGGTGTTCCCAGTACCATACTAAGGTGTTCCTCCTGCAGTACCATACTAAAAGGTTCCTCCCAGTACCATATTTATAGGTGTTCCCTGCAGTACCAATACTAAAAGGTGTTCCCACAGTACCATACTAAAAAGGTGTTCCTCCTGCAGTACCATATTAAAAGGTGTTCCCCAGTACCATACTAAAAAGGTTCCCCTGCAGTACATATACTAAGAAGTGTTCCTCCTGCAACCATACTAAAAGATGTTCCTCCGGTACCATACTAAGGTGTCCTCCCAAGCATCATACTAAAAGGTGTTCCCTGCAGTACCATACTAAAAGGTGTGTCCTCCCACAGTATCATACTAAAAGGTGTTCCCTACAGTACCATACTAAAAGGTGTTTCTGCAGTACCATACTAAAAAGGTGTTCCTCCTGCAGTACCATACTAAAAGGTGTTCCTCCTGCAGTACATACACTAAAAGGTGTCCCTCCACAGTATCATACTAAAAAGGTGTTCCCCTGCAGTACCATACTAAAAAGGTGTCCTCCACAGTATCTCTAAAGGTGTTCCTCCTGCAGTACCATACTAAAAAGGTGTTCCTCCTGCAGTACCATACTAAAAAGGTGTTCCCCCTACAGTACCATACTAAAAAGGTGTTCCTCCTGCAGTACCATACTAAAAAGGTGTTCCTCCTGCAGTACCATACTAAAAAGGTGTTCCCCCTACAGTACCATACTAAAAAGGTGTTCCTCCTGCAGTACCATACTAAAAAGGTGTTCCACCTGCAGTACCATACTAAAAAGATGTTCCTCCCGCAGTACCATACTTAAAAGGTGTTCCTCCTGCAGTACCATACTAAAAAGGTGTTCCTCCTGCAGTACCATACTAAAAAGGTGTTCCTCCTGCAATACCATACTAAAAAGGTGTTCCTCCTGCAGTACCATACTTAAAAGGTGTTCCTCCTGCAGTACCATACTAAAAAGGTGTTCCTCCTGCAATACCATACTAAAAAGGTGTTCCTCCTGCAGTACCATACTAAAAAGGTGTTCCTCCTGCAATACCATACTAAAAAGGTGTTCCCCCTACAGTACCATACTAAAAAGGTGTTCCTCCTGCAGTACCATACTAAAAAGGTGTTCCTCCTGCAATACCATACTAAAAAGGTGTTCCTCCTGCAGTACCATACTAAAAAGGTGTTCCTCCTGCAGTACCATACTAAAAAGGTGTTCCTCCTGCAGTACCATACTAAAAAGGTGTTCCTCCTGCAGTACCATACTAAAAAGGTGTTCCTCCTGCAGTACCATACTAAAAAGGTGTTCCTCCTGCAATACCATACTAAAAAGGTGTTCCACCTGCAGTACCATACTAAAAAGATGTTCCTCCCGCAGGTTTGTCTTCAAGCTTGGGGGACTATACAGGAGGCGCCGATATTCCGTGAAGGTGTCAGGTTTCCAAGGTGGTAACGTTAGACCCATCATTATCAGGTTCACCTTCCTCACCGGCGAAGATGATGGAGGTGAGTAGCGTTCATACCTGAAGGTGGAGTAACACTCTACACCAGTTTTTGTTTTCTGGTTAATATGTCTTTAAATTTGCTTTTTTATAATGTTCCTAGTCAGTGATACCTGGATAAGATTGACTTCACTCTCCACATAAACTGTTAGATAGAGAGTTTCATATCTAATGGGCCCGCGTTATAATGGACTTGCATTTCTACATAGCTCATTAGATGGAGGGCTTCATATCTAACACACCCTCGACATAATGGACTTTACTCTCCATATGGTCCTTTAAATAGAGGTTTCACTGTCCTTATATAATCACCTAAAACTTCCCACTTAAATCACCTTACAAGCGTCAATATCTAACGACTCGTAATTCACTCTTAACCACGAACACCAATATCAGCGTCCAATGAACAGTCACGTGTTAGTAAAGGATTTTCGATAATAGAATAATTGTGTAATGATCAGTGATAAGATAATTACTGTACTGTAAGCACCAACAGTCGTGTCTCGCAGCTAATAGTCTGCTGGCAACGATTTTCTATACTTATGTTTTCTTATAACTTTTAAACACAGTCTACCAACACCTCAGTTATTGCAAACACAGTCTACCAGCACCTTGGTTAATGTAAACACAGTCTACCAACACCTCAGTTATTGCAAACACAGTCTACCAGCACCTTGGTTAATGTAAACACAGTCTATCAACACCTCAGTTATTGTAAACACAGTCTACCAACACCTCAGTTAATGTAAACACAGTCTACCAACACCTCAGTTAATGTAAACACAGTCTATCAACACCTCAGTTAATGTAAACACAGTCTACCAACACCTCAGTTAATGTAAACACAGTCTACCAACACCTCAGTTAATGTAAACACAGTCTACCAACACCTCAGTTAATGTAAACACAGTCTACCAACACCTCAGTTAATGTAAACACAGTCTATCAACACCTCAGTTAATGTAAACACAGTCTACCAACACCTCAGTTAATGTAAACACAGTCTACCAACACCTCAGTTAATGTAAAAACAGTCTATCAACACCTCAGTTATTGTAAAAACAGTCTATCAACACCTCAGTTAATGTAAAAACAGTCTATCAACACCTCAGTTATTGTAAACACAGTCTATCAACACCTCAGTTATTGTAAACACAGTCTATCAACACCTCAGTTATTGTAAACACAGTCTACCAACACCTCAGTTAATGTAAAAACAGTCTATCAACACCTCAGTTATTGTAAACACAGTCTATCAACACCTCAGTTATTGTAAACACAGTCTATCAACACCTCAGTTATTGTAAACACAGTCTACCAACACCTCAGTTATTGTAAACACAGTCTACCAACACCTCAGTTATTGTAAACACAGTCTACCAACACCCTAGGTAATAAAAACATCCTTCTATTAATTTTAAATCTTCATACAACACGTATTGTAGTTAACTTCTTCAGATAACACCATGTTAACTCGGATACCCAATTAACTAGTGCAGGAAACATAAGATTAACTTTCTTGTACAGTGTCTTAAAAGAGTTAACAAATCAATACTATTCCAGTTATCTCAAGATTAACTTCCATAGCACAACTTAGAACACAAAATTTACCATTCATATATCACCAAGTGGCCTTTCTGACACCGGCAAACCCAAACTAATTAAGTTAATTTAGTTAAAACCATATTTTAAAGTATATTGTCACATTTCCTCCAACAACACGACTAACTGTTCCAATTTTACAGAGGACAAGCTGTACAACCTGACGGGGATCTTCTTGGTGCTGGGAATATCGACGATCATCATGGTGGTGGTGATGGTGTGTGTTGGTTATGAGAAACTCATCCACCAGAAGAAGGACGAGTGTTGCACCTTCATCTTCTGCAGGTCACATAAGAGAAAGCCTCCCAAATCATCAATATCGCCGGAGCCCCTCGTGGTACGTGATGGTAGAGGCTTTGAGGAGAGTCCGTCATCTTCACAGAGGTACTGAAAACACAAGTCATCACTCTGACTCCAACGAACCTTCTGCTGATGTCTCACTTTGGCCTTATGAGTGTTCTCCATCCTCATAGAGGCATTGAGGATGGCTGGTACCTCACATTGAGTTTGAAGAACCATAAAAACACTTGGAGAGAAAAAGAAGATGATTGATACCCACCCAGTTACTTAGTCATCTTCATATTCGTAGGCGACTGTGAATGGCTGAGGCTTCTTTCTGCGTTCAGAAACACGGCCACATCTTCAGAATACACATACTGTATACACATATCCACAAAAGTGATGTCATAAATACTGTGGAAATGATACAAGCATTGTGTTAGATGACATAAATCAGAAAGACTGTGTCAATTAGAAAGGCTTTACCAACATTCTGTACTGGTGACTACATGACACTGAATAACGGGAGACACCGTATGAGAGAGAGAGACAGAGCAGTGGGTGAGGTTAGGTTAGGTTAACCTCACCTAACCATTAGGTTAGGGTTTTTTTTATTAGGTTAGGACCATTTCAATAATGGACTGGGAGAAAACTTGTTTTTCTGGTAAGACTGAAGGAAGTTCTGTCCGGCATCAAAGTTGAATTTCCTCCTCAAACAAGTTGCCTTCTTTCACAGTGGCCAAAATGACCTTCACAATAATGGTTCAGACTTTTTACTTCATAAAGGCCGAGGCATCTCTGTTTCTAAAAGGTTACGGCTGTCGCTCATTTGGTTTGCTCCCATGAGGATGTGACGTCTCACTATCTTGAAGATGTGTCTCGTCTCGCCTATATCATGAAGATGTGTCTACTGTACAACGTCTCCCTTGACTTCATTTCTCATTACTTGTAATCGCTCATAGGAGCGATTTTGGTTGGTGCAGAACAGTAAGACCCTTGTCGTGAATGCGATGAGTATAATTCGATCAAAACTTGTTGAATACAATTCACATATAACAACTGCTGGTACATCAGGACACACAGATTGAATAATATGATCAATATGCAGTACGTAATTACACTTAGTAAAATTGTTTAGAGTTCTCAGAGGATTCTACAGCTCGCAATCACACTTACGTGTTTGGGTCTAGGGTTAGACCAACGAGAACAAATATGTTGTCCTGCAGGAAGATGTTGGTTGACGAGAATCAAGATGTTGCCTCTACAGTAGAAGGCGATAGTCTGCCCCTCAGGCAGTCACACAGCTGCTACCAGCTCCATCTGGCTTAGTAAGCTATTCTGAGTTGTAAACAGGTTCTTAACTTAACATGTGACCGACACGTGGCGATAACACTACTACTATTAATATTCTGCTACTGGACAACCTCAGCCCCCGGTACTGAAGGCTATACCAACACAGCTAGCAGGATTATAAAGGACATTGTACCAGATCTTTTTTTTTTCTTTCCATCAGGACCAAGTTTATTATACAGTACCGACAAGTTCATGTCACTATTCCTATTACCCAAGTTCTGTGAAGGTGATCAAATGTGTACAGTATTGTTATTTGGTATTATTATTTATATACTTCAAAAGTCTCCCAGCTTGTACTGTTATTCACATTATTCTGTTAGTTCTTACCTTTTTTTTTTTTTTTTTTTACTATATTTTCCGTCAAGTCAAAGTTTATTTAGCAGTGCCAGGTCTTCTACATACATTTGTGTGTTGTATGGTTCTGTCTTGGAAAACATTTTAAGTGGTGATATTGTGTATGTAACCCCTCTCCCAGGTCGAATATATACTTCCATACCACAATACTGTGCACACACACACACACACACAGAATAAGAACAACCAACCTAACTCTGGAGACTGTTTCCTTTGTTCTATGTGTTTCTCCCTTGTTTTGTTGTGTTAGTTGGCAGAAGAGGGACCTATAGTGTGTTTTTTCCCTGCTGAGAAGAGATACATAATTTGTGTCCTATTGTGGGTAAAAATAAGTATACAGTGACCCCTCGTTTAACGAACACCTCGGTTAACGTAATTTCGATTAACGAACTGCCTTCCATAAGGATCTTCAATTCGGTTAACGAAAAAAAATTCGGTTAACGAAAAAAAATTCTGTTAACGAAGTTCTTATGAACCGACCTCAACATGTTTTCGCTTGCACTTACCGGGCAACCAGCTTTAGTATCAGTCCGCCAATACATTAATCAGTTCTAGGGCTTAAATTCCTTACTATTTTAGTAAATATCAAGAAGTTTATACTATTCAATAATTTTAAAAGTTTAATATTCAATTTTTTAGTCATTTTAACAATTATTGAACATAATTGAAGGTAAAGTGACTAGTTTAATGCGCGGCATCCAGCCTCTTAACACAGCAAACAGGAGTTAGTCTCTCTCTGTTTTCACTGGAGGTAACATCTTGCTTGAGACTCTCTTCAACTAAACGCTTTTTTTCTGTTTCCAAGCAAATTATTGGTCATTTTTAAATATATTTTACATATTGACAATATATAATGCAGTGCAGTGTTGATTTAAAGAAAATAATCTTGAATTACACCAGAGAGCTAAAATTTTATGGGTGAAATGGCACCATGGGGTGACTTCTCTTCCACCCCAATGTCTTCTCTTCTTCCTTCTCCTCCACCCCCATTCTAAATCCCATCATCATCATCATCATCATCATCATCATCATCATCATCATCATCATCATCAGGAGCCTTCTACATACACACCTCAAAGTAAGTGAACTTTTCTACCATTTTTGTTGAATTTAGGAAATTTTCGGTGAGCTGGAACCAATTACCCGAAAACCCATTGAAACAATGGTTTCGGTTAACGAACTTTTCGGTTAACGAACGACCTTCTGGAACGGATTGAGTTCGTTAACGGAGGGGTCACTGTATATTAAATGCGTCCTACGAAAGCGTCAATTTGCCACCAGAGTTTAACAGTTAATTCATGAATAATACATCTGATAAACTTCCTACGTGATCATGTTTGAAATAATGAATGTATGTATCTTTATATAATTTAGCTAAATAGCTTTCTCATCCGAAACGGTCATCCCAACGAATTTGAATAATTCATTTAGAAATACATCATTACTTCAGAACAAAATAGGACAGGTTTGCAACAGCCAATCAACTGTTAACTCAGCTGAGAAAAAATGCACTACAGGTGCTCCTCTACAGTACTTGCAAAAGAGTTATGTTCCCGAGGCTTGTTTGTAAGTCCAACTTTACTCCTGTAGATACCAAACATATTGTAAAAAATTAAAAGATTATGGATATTTAGTACAGCTATACCCTTTAATACAGCCTTAAAACCTGGCTCACTCTTCTCCTCTTAGGTAATGTTTGTTCTATCTGGAATTTTCTTCCAAATTATCCAGTCTCATCCACATTAAACACCTGTTCTGGCAGGTAACCTCCTCAGTGATGTTTGTATCTCTGAAAGTTTGTAAGTTGAATGTTCTTAAGTAGAGGAGCACCTGTAATCAATCGAACTACATCTGACAAGACATACAGTATATGCCTCTAAGTGATGTAGTGAGAAGGAACACCAACATAGACTGAGGCACAGTTAATCGTAGATACAGGTTACAATTCTCTCTGAAGAAACTATAACTGCTTATGCATATTTACGGTATTTACTATATCAGACTAACAGTACAGTAAAACCTCGATTACACGACCCTCAATTAACCGTCTTTCAGATTAACCGTCGATCCCGAGCTCCTAATTTTTTTGGGGGGAGGAGGGGGGGATTAGCCCATCCGGGCATAGGTCACTGACCCACATTGAGGCCTGAGGGGTGAAAATTTAATACTCCTGTAATAATAATAATAATAATAATTCAGATAAGTTAAAAAATAAATAAATAAATATAGCTGCCTATCTACCTATTGGACAAACTAAAATCGTTCCGGACCACGGGAGTTTCCGGACCACAGAGTGCCGGACTAGAGAGGTACAACCTGTAGTTCATGGGAGCCCCACTGGTGTTTTTCATCTGCATTATTTTGTTGTTGATATCCATTGCTTTTACTAAAATAATCTGTGATTTATATACTTACAACTTGTAGATGAATTATATTGCAACTGTTTATACTTAAGTGGGGAAGGAGTGTTGGAAATTTTTATGAGATTTGTTTGTGTTTGTTCAGATATTTAGAGTGAAGCTTGTGTAGGGAGCCCCTCTTATCAATGATAGTCTGATCTAGTACCTTGATCCTCCTAATGGGGGAGATGGTCTGATCTAGTACCTTGATCCTCCTGCTGGGGGAGATGGCTTTTGATCAGACCTAACACTTCCCAGGTCAGACTCATAACTTTCCCCAAACTTAACCAAAACCTAATATAGAATAACTGTATTTGACTTAAAGCCAAACCTAACCAATCCAGTGACCTGACATTAAAAGAAACTGCCTACCTCCCAAGGTGTTGTGTGTTGCTCAGTACTCGAGGGTGTGTGTGAGTTGTAAAGTGTCTCCTCGCATTTTATATGGGGTGAGGTGTATTTTATATCTGGGAAGTCACCCATAATAGTCCTTGCTAGCAAACCTGAAGGAAATGGGATTTAGTTACAATTTACTAAGTACGTATATCATCGGGATTTATTTTTATTATGTTTATCAAAGCAATACCTATGACTGACTTCAATATCCCAGTTTGTGTGAGAGCTCTGAAGTCTTGTATATATTTTACAACACCAAAGGAAATGATTAGGAATTGGTAGCATTTTGAACGTGATTGTGTGTAGAGATTAGTATTTACAATATGCTCCTTCTCTGTAAAACTTGTATACAGTATTATGGTAACTGTAGAAATCATACTATCATGTAGGTACGTCTTAAGGTGAATGCAGTCGGCCAAAAGGGTATTGGCTTTACTTTACATTATTGTCTTAGAGCAAAGGGTAACATATCCTTCCTCCTGCTATGTCCAAGAACACTTGGTAGCCCTCCTACTCCCTCCTATCACATCCAAGAACACTTGGTAGCCCTCCTACTTCCTCCTATCACGTCCAAGAACACTTGATAGTCCTCTTACTTCCTCCTATCACGTCCAGGAACACTTGGTAGACTCTTTATGTACCCTACTGAATGCAGCCACCATGGCGTGTGACATGCGGACATTCAAAGATAATAAACAAAATACGTGTAATACCTACAGACTGGAGAACACCCATTATTGTATTATATAAAAATGAACTGAAGAAAGTTCACTTTGAACAGTGATCAGGAACTGAAGAACAGTGAAATTGTGTGTGAACTTAACAAAACTAGTACAGTGTTACAGTTTATGTTGATGGTTTGTCAGTGATGTTGACATACTAATACCACTTTGGTTGACTGTACACATTTCTAAATAGAAAATACTGTTTCAATCTGTTACTGTATTAAGTTCATTGGTTTTAGTGCATGTTGAAGTTAACTATTTTTACATACCCAATGGTGCTCACTATAAACAAGACAGTTATCCTCACTACAAACCCAAAATATTAAAAGATAGAATTGATAACATGGTAGCGTGAAGGTAAACATGAATGGGGCGACACCAAACAAGAGATGTAGATGACAACATGAGTAAATGATCCAGGTTTGATGATGTTTCACAGTGGTGGGTGATAAACAGACGAAGAGACAGACTAAAAACTTAAATAAAACTGTAGAGATGATTATGGACAAGAAGGATAGAATATGGACACAACACTGACAAGAAGGATAGAATATGGACACAACACTGACAAGAAGGATAGAATATGGACACAACACTGACAAGAAGGATAGAATATGGACACAACACTGACAAGAAGGATAGAATATGGACACAACACTGACAAGAAGGATAGAATATGGACACAACACTGACAAGAAGGATAGAATATGGACACAACACTGACAAGAAGGATAGAATATGGTCACAACACAGGAGACCGCCTCGGTACTTGTTATATCGGTAGTAATTTTAGATACATTATATTTACAAGTAGTCCAGTTGTATAATCTAGACTTTTCACGATATATTGAATACTTCATTGTTAAAACTTTGTAATTGTTTCCAAATCAATAACCTATGTAAACTAACTTAAAAACAAATATATCACTTCTTTGTTTATATCTTGTTGTATGGAACATTTCCAAAGATTTCCTCAACCTGTCTACCATCTTTTGCACTTACTAGGAACTTAAACGTAGTACTCTCTACTGACATCTAGTAGGTAGTAGGCAGCTACCAAGCAGGGAGGTACTACCACCTGGGAAGATATTGGAAGCATAATGTATTGTCTAATGGAAGACCCTGCTGCCATATGGCATATGCCTCATTTACACACAATTGCAGGGTCTCAATTGTTTCTCTTACCATTGACAACATAACATGTATAACTCTTCTCATTCTTGATTGGTTTTCTTTCTATTCTCTTGTTCTCCCATGAAATCAACTAACAATAATATTAAAGCAGGACCTTCTCAGATGGGTTCCACTGGTCAGGAAGGTTGTGGACCCCATGGCCAACCTGAACATCATCAATACAACTGGGGCCTCTGACGTTTTACCAACATTCGTAGCCCGAGATCCATTTTTTCTTATGTGCAGCACTATCTATTAACCTCTTCCCCTGATCTCTTACTACTATCTGAACTTCAACTGAACCAAAGCAGCTTCACCCAAACCTTTTCAAGTCTAACCACAACCTTTATCCCTCATTCCGTTCTAAGGGAGGTGTATGCGCATACTGCAACACATGTACACCTATAGCTCTGGCTATCTCACTTCTTGCCACACACCCCAACACCGAGACCTCTACCTAGGGATTTCAATGTACACCCACAAAAAAATTATTCGGCACGTGTCATATTTTATCACGCCATAAGGGTGCCCAATAATATTTTAGTGGGTCTACAAGATACGTGTACATACACACATGTATACATGCACGATACATACCTGTACACCCACCCACTTACTGCGTGGCGTGATACAATATGACACGGGTGCCAAATAAATTTTTAGTGGGTGTACATCACAGTGGCTTGGTTCTGCAAGGGATGACCTTAGTGGAGTTGAGGCACTCTTGTTCACTACTTAATACTTTTTGCTTTTAACATCTTTAAGGTAGCTGAGGTGCAGGCGCTGTGAGTGGGGTGCTTTCAGGGGCTGAGAGTGTGTGTGTGGCTCTCAGGGGCTGTGAGTGTGTGGCTGTCGGGCTCTGTTTATGGGACTGTCAGAGGCTGTGATGAAATATGAAAAAAAAATGTATGGCAATCCTTCACAGGCGAGGGGAGAGGAACGGTCAGCTGTCGGTGAAAGCAGTAGCGAGTGTTTCCCAAGTTACTTATAACGTCAAACAGCCAGCAGCAGACCAAGTGGAGTCGATTTTTCCTAATGTAAGTTAAGATATCATCATTGAATATATATATATATATATATATATATATATATATATATATATATATATATATATATATATATATATATATATATATATATATATATATATATATATATATATATATATATATCATCAATAATATCTTCCTTAGAATATGTATAGTAGCTAAAACAACTGTGCAGGTGGGGGTTGAAATGCATGCACAGATAGTTGTCTTGGCTACTGTGCAAATATCCAGTTCATGTGGCCTCCAAGATGTCCCTGAAATTGGTCAGATTGAAACAAAAATGTCTGGTGGGGAGCCTTATCGCACCCACTTTGGACCGGGATCTACGCTTGCTATTTCCCCACTCTCGTGAGTATAGTTTTTCAAAGTTTGGCCACTCCTTTGGCGTCATCTTCAAGATTAAATGAGACCCCTGACTTCTGTGTAAAAAAGGTTTCTTCAATATGGAATAATAAATGAAACGTCTACCCAAGCAGTCGGCCAATAGGGAAGGAGGGCTAGGAACCTGCTCTTATACAGTACCTGCGAGATTCGTCAATGGCACAGTTAACTGGGTATGGTATAATTTTTTTTTAGTTCACGAAATAATAATAAATTTTAAGTAAAACCTATTACTGACTTGCCCCGCTAAGCCTTACATATCCTGCGTATTCGGGTAATACGTTTCTGTGTGAATTCAACGTGAAATGGCTGGTTGTCGGGGGTACATCATGGATTTCTCAATAATTTGAATAATCCTTGATTGACTCGTAGTGGTTGGTTTATTACTATTATGAAGAAATAGTTTGAACAACCAAGATGGGGTTTTTACATCACTAGGTACCGGATATTACCTCAACGTTCTAGACTGGTTAAAGTTGTGTTCCTACGAGTAAGTTAGTAGTACTGGATCGCAAACGGAAATAGAACTATTTTACTATTTATATTGAAAGCGAAGAACTGTACAATTTATTTTATGAGATAAACTTGTTTCAAACTACACCGTACGAAAGTAATACATGTTGAAAAAAAAATCATGAAGTGTACTGTAGTCCGTATTAGTCACTGCTAATAGGGTTGGTACGTTTTTTGTTTCTATTCACCAACAGTTGAAATCTAGAATATGTTAATTTTAGGTATTTATTTTATACGCCATTATTAATAGTCATTTCTTTTATAATCATTAATTGTATGTTATTTGATATACAATTGGTGTTGGAGAGAGATCCTGTGAGTGTCGGCGGCCATATTGTATTTAGGCTTGTCAGCCAGGAGACCTTGTAGGGGTATGAGATACTGGTTCACACTCAGGATGGGATGGAGAAAGGAAACTCACAATGTGCTCACTGTATACATGTTGTATTGGATGTACAATGCAGCTTGGTGCTGGGTAGGTAGCATGGTAATAAGCGTTGAGTAGAGAGAGCTGGGTGGTGAGGGTGCCCAGAGTGAGGGACGCCAAGGTTGCTGGCGCGGGGAAGGTGGTGTTGCTTGCTGGTGGCACTGTAGAAAGAGAGGCTGGTCACAGCGGTGTCAGGCCTTGTAAGGCGGGGGTAGATAGTTGACCCCCGCTCCGTGGGCGGCACTGGAGGCGCAGGCTGGGGAATTCGAGAAGGTTCGGTGCTTGTAGGGGAGGAATCCACTACAACCTCTCGTGTGGTAGTCTCGCCAAAAAGTTCGGGATAATTTTAAGAATACTGTATATATATATATATATATATATATATATATATATATATATATATATATATATATATATATATATATATATATATATATATATATATAATTTACTCTACCCTGCTTCTCAATTCTCCCGGCGCCATTTTTGTTGTTTACCTCTCAGAGACGTTTCCTATAAATGATGGTGAACGCTTCCACGTATTCCTCCTCGCCATTATTGATGTATATGAACCTCAATATTAAGGTAAACGTTGTTTTACACAAATTAACACGATAATGCATAGAGCCTAATAAAAGGAAAAGTAATTAGACGTGACCGATCGCCCAAGCGGCTTCACGAGCCGATCAGTGGTGAAGAGGATCAAGTAAATAAAACCTAACCCCACTCATTGTTTAGCACAATACGTGGGATTAATAAAAAATAATCGCGTAGTTTTACGTCCTAATTATGAAAATATCTACAGTTTTTTACAGACGAAGTATGAAAATTATCTAATAAATATTTGGGCGTTTGAATAAAGAGAGAAGCTAGTTCTTGTGGTATTTTCGGCGTTTGGTATGCGATGGTGTTTTCTTAAATGAATCATAACCTTTAATAAGTTAAGTAAGGTTTTGAAATTTTTGTTTGGTGACATTAATGTGTTTTAAATTTGTATTACAATAGTCAATCAAGCCCTTATGTCGTCCTCCTAAGACAGCTCGAGAATTGACATAGTGAGGGTAAAATCTCATCGGTGAAAATTATGATCACCCACGTGGGAGCTTGATCCTCTGGCTACAGCTATGGTTGTTGTATTGTGTTTTATAGTTGAGACTTTGTGTTATGTTTATACCGTACGAGAAAGATGAACAAATCTTCATGAAGAAATGGATGAAGGAATAATGAGGTGTTGTGTATAGCGGACACAAGTGAACAAGTAATACTACACCGTCACTAACGCAAATTGGTAGTAAAAATGTTGATAACTTTGATAATCTTTGGGTTGTACTGGGGGTAAATTGAGTGGGAACTTTGTGAGTACTAGATAAATCATCGTTTAGTAATATGTTGCATATTTTCAACCAATATAAGTTAGGAATTAGGGTTTGTTCTTGAGTTGAGCAATGCACTTTTTTCTTATGGGATGTAGTGTGTTTTGATTTTTGAAATCAATACAGGTAAATATTCGTTTTAATGGCTGTGGCTCCTTTTTATTTACAGGGAATTCAACTTCAAATCCTGTTGAAACCTAACCTCTATGTATTACCAATTAAGTTAAGGTGCTTCATTTTTGGCGGAAATTGCTAACAATAGTGGGAAGGCCTGGAAATCGGGATTTATGGGTGAGAGAACAGTCATCTGGTCTGGCTAACACAACCTAACTCCTAGCAGGTGGCTCGCCTCTAGACTCACACCACCTAGCCTGACCCTAGCTGAGGCGCCCGGCCTGTGTGGTGGTGTTGGTGGCGCGGATTATTGAATGTCATGTTTTATGACCTGACTCATGTTTAGTAGGTCACCCTGTACTTAGCCTCTCTCAGTCTTTGTAATTCAGTTGCTTCTGAAGATGTGTATGAATAAAAACTGACAGCTAAGAGTGCTCATTGACTTATCATTTCCTGTGTGATTTATCTTATCCACATTTTCATTGTGGATCTACATAGAGAAATATATATACGTATATATATATATATATATATATATATATATATATATATATATATATATATATATATATATATATATATATATATATACAATTGATCTTTCGATTGTAATTACCTTCATAGAATTCTTAACTTCGGTTAACGAGCAATCCCTACGATTAACAGCTGACCCTACATGTTTTCACATGCATTTGGCGGTCCTAGCTGTAGTATTGATCCGCCAATACAGTGTCGTTTCTAGGGTAATTCACTTACTATTTTTAGTAAATAATAAAGTTTATACTATTTAATAGTGCAAAAGTTTAATATTAAATTTGTTGTCATTTAACAATTATTGAACATAATTGAAAAAATTAAGCATACCATAACAGCTAATATGCAGAGTGGAGCCTGGAACAGAGGTGCCACCACCAACACTGCACCATCACCACCACCACCTATGCAAAAGGTAAAATAAAAAGGGGGTATATATAAATTTTTTCTACCCATTATGTAAACTTAGCAACAAAAAGTATCGGTGCATACTGTAGAACATGAACAATTTGAGACCAGTGGCGATAGGTATTAGGAAAAGGCAAGTTGTTCAGCCAAATGTTGGCAGCCCTGATTGTCAGCCATATGGCCAGCACCTGAGTGGAGGGGGCTATGAGGATACGCACCAACCTTCTGACATATCACACTGTATATATATCTTTTGAAGGAACTTCCGTCGATCTCACCCTACCGATGGGTGTGTATTCTGTGTGGGGTTATAGTAAGTGTGAAGCAGTGGGTAGTGTATCAATAGTGCATCTGGCGACTACGGCCTATTTCAGTTTAAAAGTGCACACCACACAACCACCTCTGCTGTAGTATGCTTTATCTCTTTGCACTTTGTTATCATTTTGATTTCAACAGAGAATGTTTAGGAAAAATAATGGAAGCATAAAAGGGCTAAAAAGAATTATACAGATAATGAACATAGCAGCTCAGCTGGGATGTGTTGTCTCTCAGACTGACCCTTGGCACTGTGCTAAGGTCCAGTTGGTGGCACACACAACCCTGTGTGGGGCAGAAGTATTTATTTATTTATCCTTGAGATTGATTTTTATTTTTTGTTTATAAGAGTGTCTAGAAGTGACTGGGAGAATATAATTTACATTGCAATTCTTTTGAATGGTGATTGAAATTTTGAGATATAAACATGCTATTGTTTGCACTAGACAGAAATATTTTAGTAATCATTTAGTACATTAGTACATGTACAGTACAGCTGTTGTGCCCTTAGGACTTCCATAGCGTGCCCAGAGAAACAGTAGTCTGAAATTTTTAAAATATGATCGCCAGATTGACTTCACTTTCAAAATAGGAAAGATTACGCTTTAAATTAAAACATTGATAACCAATTGTGCAGGTTATTAAACTTTTGGTCAATAATCTTAAATTGAATGCGCTTTTAAATCAAACATTCTACTGTTATAGGTAACTTGTATTACATCTTATTTATTTTGAAGATAATAAACATCATAGAGCTGATGAGTCAGTTTTTAACATATAATATTAAATTGTTGTGCTTTATAGTTGCAAATGTTACCAAAGGCAACAAAAAATCAATAACATTAACACTTGTTTTTAACAGCATACACCACAAATCTGTAAAAAACATTAATTTTAATCAACAAATTACATGATAAACTGAAACGGACATCTCATAGGTGTGAATCCTCCAGGAGCAGCGGAATGCCTTTATCTGAAATTATATATATAATCATCTGATACCTGTCCCATTAAATGACAGTCTCCCGAACCATTTCCCACCTCACTCTATCTGAGAATACTTATTAGTTGTAAAAAAATCATCACTGTTGTGTTATTAGATTAACTGCAAAAATAACAAGATGACTAACAATTTATTTCATCCAGCTAATAATCAAATATTAGAACATCTTGGCAGCTTAATGTAATCAACTTATGGTTTCTTAAAATGCCACAGAATACAAATTGGATGTTGAATAGGTGAAAAAGAACTCCAATAATCAGTTCATAATTTTGCATTACTATACCAAGATTGACTAACAAATAACATTTCTCAGATAGCTGGGATCTTTCAAACCCCGGAGTCTGATAAACTTTAGATAAACTACTTTGGATTATTATAGTAAAGAAATGAAGTTTCTAACCCAATTAGAACTGCATTAATGGATTCGGTGGTTTCAGGCTCGAGGAAAACTTCACAAGCACCAAACATTCTGGGAAGTGGTAAGTGTCTGTCTGTGCAGAATGTTTAGTTTGACTTGCTGAAACTTTTTACATCCGGAAAAAGTTCTGGAAAAGAGTTTTCGGGTTTGAGAGTCGTCTCAAATTAGTACCCAGGAAATCTCATCCCAGGAAGTGCTCTGCACCAATTGTGTGACTACTTGAGGATATCACTGTGTGCAGTGTATAGGCCTCCCACACAGGCATAGAGCAGTACACTGTGAAACAGCCTTCACACATTTACTGCCCTGCATCTTTTCTTTGCTACAGATGTGGCAGAGTTTATTGCTGTCTTTGCGAAAGGGCTTAATCAACTAGTCCGTATGAATAGGTTATTTTTGCCATTCTTTATTAACATACTGAAGAAAATCCCCCATTTGCAGGTGACATGATGCAAGCATCTTCCGGAGCAGTGGACCCAGAAGGTATGACACTGTAGACACTGGGAAGAATACTTTCCCTACCATGCCAGTGGCATCATCAACGCAACCAACCAACTGAAGTTAACCAGAGATGGACCCACAAACTACCTGCTGCTGTCATTAACAAGTCCATTGTTATTAATAACAAACTCTTAATTGAACATATCTGTACTCAGGCCATAACCAGGGTGTAAGACCAGTACAGTAGGCCCTGGTCAGAGCTAAGAAGGTCGGATGGATATTGACAAGTTTGCATAGAGATGGTAGATATGGGCGTAGGTATGTATAGACTTGAAGGGTGGAAACCAGTTAGGTCAAAGTGCACAGTCTAAATGTGGAAAGGAAGAGAGCCAGGGAATTTGAATTCAAGTTATCAACTTTCCCTGCCTAACCTAACCTACTAAAGAGGATTAATGGATAGGGAAGGGCTACTAGAGATATGATGGGAAGATTACCAGGGACCCACCAAATACATGAGGGGTTAGGTTATAAAATGGCTAATAGTGCCAAATCATGAATAACATTCTTGGACTGAGGTGGGGGGGGATACATTTTTTACTTGTGTACAAAAATATATTCATTTTATTGTGTTATAGGACAATTATTTCTTTTACTGTATTGTATATATATATTGTAAACTTTACACACCATGCCCATACAAATAAATAATACTGTAATGGGAAAAGCTCTCTCACAAAAAATAACAAACAAATTTATTAAAAAATGGGTCCTGCCCTCAAGTCCGTTAACTGTTATTTAAGTCTGTTAGCAGTTACTTTAATAATAAAAGCGCACAGACTTGAAATGAACTCACATTTTTAATAAATTTGTTTGTTATTTTTTGTGAGAGTATTTTCCCATTATTATTTATTTGTATGTGTTTTGTGTGTGTGTTTACACGCATATACCGTATATACTCGTGTATAGTTTGAGTTTTAAGACCAAATTTTTAGGCAATAAATTGGGGGTTGACCTTTTCATGGGTAATAGTTTCGTTAGGTTGAATCCGTGCATGATAGGAAGGGCTAGGAGCAACTTTTAGTTTTAGACATGAAATATATTTACCGGTTACTGCCAGTAAACAATGGAAACGTAAAATATGTACCAATTAGTAATGAACAGCTGTGGAGTGCCTTCAGCAGATGATGCTCACCACCTTACAATAGGCTAACCTACCTTACAGCGTGCGTTCAGTAGTCTATGTTGAAGTTGAACCTGATGACACCGTCATGAGTAAAAACTCGCACAATATTCATTGACTGTCCTTATGTTTTAGTCTTTACCACCATTGGTGAATAGAATTTGTTTTACATTTGTAAATATTATTTAAAACATATATGAACAGTAAATAAGTGTTGCTCTCATATTCATATGTAGAGAAATGACGATACGTTTTCACATGTACGCACTTACTGTTCATACGTTGGAGTTCCCAATCGTCTCTCCTTATTTCTTTACCATTAGTGGTAAGCTACTGCTAGTGTTCCATTTATCAACATTAAATAGCATTACTTAAAACATATATACAGGTAAATTTTCAGCCACCGGCTGCAACTCTATTAATAAACCGTTTATTATTATTATTATTATTTTATAATTTTTTTTTAATTAAGTTCACTACAGCTACAACCAGGGTCTTAATTTCTTCAGTTTCTTATGTAGAACCATCGCCACTCACGAAAACAATGCCGTCTTGTCTCCTCGTTTGTGTTTTAATATTCTACTTATTATTAATGAATTGCATTGTTCATTTCACATATATAAACATTAATTCAATGAAATACATATTCGGTAATAAACAATAATGGATCTTTCGTACATATTCTTAAGATAAATGTCTGTTTCCTTGAGTGCACACGTATACATTGGAAGTAAACACTGACAACAATGTCGTCTCTTATACTCTTGTGTGTTTTAATATTCTAAGTATTAATGAATTGTATTGTTCATTTTGCATATATAAAGATTAATTAAATCAAATACATATTCAGTAATAAACAATAAAGAATCTTTTGTATATATTCTTAAAAAGATAAATGACGCGGCATCCTTAAATGTGCACGTATATGTTAGCGTTCCCAATCCATCTCTTTTTTTTTGCCATTACTGTACTTTCATTTTCTTTCGTTGTTCAAAAGATGTTACCGTAATCGCTTTTTGAATGGTTTTCAGTTAAAAAAAACTGTTGTATTACAATAATATTCTATCCTAGTTGACTTGAATAAATACTTGAATGGAAATACGAGATATTTTTTATGAAACTACCCGTGTTTCAGTGTAAAGTGCCGTAATAATAAATGGTAAACAATTTGCCTTCGGTGCTCGGTGTTTCTGGCACGCGAGCCTCAGTTTATAGGTTGCAGAGTGTTTTTAGTGAAGGTTTTCTGAAATGAGTTTTATATGCTATAAAATATGCCATTACCCTCAAAAACTTTAGTCGACCTATACACGAGGCATAGCATAAGTAAATGATTTCTTGGTCAAAAATTAAGGTCGACCTATACACGAGGTAGAATTATAGAAAAGTATATACAGTATATACAATACAGGTAGAAAGTACTGTCTCAAGAACGAATGGCTCCCTATCCCGTCCAGAAAATCTCGGCAACTTTAGAACTACCCTTGGATAGTCTTGGGTACATCCAGAGTGTCATCCGCATATAATCAAGGTCTGCGAACTAAAAATCCGTGAATTGACAGGGTATGTTGTACTGTGTGACAAAATAATTGTATCACATCAAAATACTTAAGATAAAAACAATCAAATATGTAAAACTTAAAGGTACATAACAGAGTTGTCAATTATTGTTTTGGGGAATATTAATTATATTACTCTAGTAATGGTACAATGTTTCTTATTAAGTTATTGTAGGAAAATGCCTGGTTTTTATATATACAGTGGTCCCTTGGTTAAGGAACACAATTCGTTCCAGAAGGTTGTTCGTTAACCGAAACCATTGTTTCAATGGGTTTTTGGGTAATTGGTTCCAGCTCACCGAAAATGAATAAAATACACTTTCTTTGAGGTGTGTGTGTAGAAGGCTCCTGGTTGATGATGATGATGATGAGAATTAGAAGTAGGGGTGGAGGAGAAAGGAGAAGAGAAGGAAGTGGGGTGGAAGAGAAATCACCCCATGCTTCATGCCGCCATTTCATCCATAAAATTTTAAGTTCACTTGGTGTAATTCAAGATTACAGTATTTAATTTAAATCAACACTGCACTGCACTAAATATTATCAATATGTAAAATA